>NC_053452.1:9068996-9346496 GCF_015227805.2 Hirundo rustica | reverse complement strand
GGCAGGGTGCGGGAGCAGATGCGGGACGTGGCGGGGGGACCCGGCCGCAGGTGACAACAGCGGCGGCTCCTGGGCTCTTGCCGCTCGCAGGGCTGGCTGTGCCAGGCGTGCACATGTCCCCGCGCGAAAGACGGGCGTGTGTGTCTGTACCGGAGATGTAGATATATATATATGGGGCTTGATTTATATCTAATGGCATGTATAAAGCTTTTGAAGGTGGCTGCAATGTAAAAAGTAATGACTTTATTACCCCTGAAAGGTTCTGCGGTTCACAGTTAACACTCCTCTGAATTACAATTCATTACGCTCTCTAAAGCCAACCTGCATCAGAACACCTACCTGTGCTTATTCCCAATCGGAGGCATCGTTTCATTGATTTTTAAAAATCATAGCAAATTAAGCACTTGGTGACAACTAAATCTGTTTCATTATCGTGCCGTGTTTGAGATTCCAGAGGTGACTTCCCTGTCCGCATCTCAAAACCTACAGTCAGGAGCTAATTTTACAGATGCTTTCATGAATGGCAGCGAGGATCTTCTTACCATCAGCATGCCCTTAATTCCAGCACCGTAAAAATGCCTCGATTTAAATGGAAACTCGCTGCCTTAAAAATAATATTTCATCCTGGCTGGATAATTATTAATATTAGCATTTGATCGCAATAGTGCTGGCTCCCCCTCGTTCCTGTACCCCCCCACCCCACAGCGCTTCGCATTGTCATGTGATTGGAGGGAGATAACAAACCTCAAGAAAGAAAAGGAGTGAGAAGACATTTTTAACACGGCATGACCGCAGATTAATAATGCAGGTGGGTTTTTATTTCATTGTATTTTTAGGGGAAGGGAACGAGGCTGTTTAACGAGCAGTCGTGGACACAAAGTGACTGTATTTACAATCCTTGATGTGGCTTTCGGTGGGTAATAAATTATGACAATATTAAAATTATTTTCTGGCAGCCCAGTTAACTGCGCTAGGGACTGTAAAGCCCCTACTGATTCCATTTATGCCTTGTAATTGCGGTCCACGGGCTCGCTCTAAACCTTTTGGTGTATATTGTGTGTAAACTTTTAGCTAATAGACTTTTTTTTGAATGGAGGGACTTTTCTCGGTACTTCCTGCCATATACATTTTGTCTCTGATCTCTGCATTTAATGGCCAAGTCCTGGTTTATGCTTTATAATGTGTTGACAAGTTTTCTAACAGACTTTCTGAAATAATGCACATATATTCACGTCAGTTAGAAACTCCACAGTATTTTTAGAGTCGAGTAGATCTATATCCTAATGCACTGAGAGGGAGTGTAAATCATAGAGGATTTCATAGCCCTTTCAGTAGTTTTCTGTATGAAGTATGAGCAGCGTGGCCTCCAGACGTAACCTTTTAGAAAAAAAGACAGTGCTTTTATTTTATGGTGTAAAGTGCTTTTAGCTTCAGGGCTCTGAACGTGAATGTGGTCAACAAACAGCTCTTGCGAGGGAGTTTGCTCCAGCCTCAGCCCAGCGCCGGGCACTATGGGATGGGATGCGGGGCCGCCCCCGGCCGCAGGACCGGGCTGAGCCCCCCCAGAGACACGGCACCCCCCGCCAGCATCCTGGACTCCGACACCCTGCCAAAGGGGGGTCGGATGGCCCCCGGCGCTGCTGGAGAGGCTGATGGCAGCAGGGTCAACCCTTGCACGTCCGGGGGCAGGGGGCTGAGCTGCCTCCGAGCTGGCACAGGGCCAGAGGGCACAGCCGAGGCTGGGAGCGCCCCAGGAGAGCTGTGGAGCAAGGGCAACGTGCCCCACTGCACCCCACAGGCTGCATCTCCTGCCTCCACCCTCACAGCGCCTGCGGGACACACCGAGCATCTCCAGCCCTCTCTGTACCTCCTGCACGCTGGTGTCCCTTGCTGGGTTGTACTAACAAACCCAGTGCCAGTGACAGGTGAACACAGAGTGAAATGCCCAATTGCTGACTTGCTAACACTTAGAAACCCTGGCAGATTGGAAGGGCAGGTGAAAACAAAGCCAGGCCAGCACAGATGATCCAGTGATCATGTTCTGTGGATTGACACAAACTTGTGTCTCCTCCTGCTCCTCCACAACCGTTCTTAGCCCAAGCTGCAGGGAATGCCTCACAGTCGTGCTGCAGCATTTGGAGCTGCTGTCACCCTGGCCATGTTATCAGCTGCTATGTGGCTACAGTCTCCTAGCCCCAGAGCAAAGTCAGCTGGAGAAAATGTGGCCCTATACCTCAGCAAATTCTTAGGTACACTACTGAAATCAGCTGTGGTGGGTTTCAGGCTGCCTCCAAGGGGAAGCTAACCTTAGAGAAGGGTCTGTCTCATTAGCTGAGTGCCCAGCCTGCCTCAGGCTGTCCCACATGAACCAGAGTCCTGAGACACCGGCTCATACCCTGGAGCAGCTGGGAGCGGAGGTGGGCACCCATCCTTATCCCCGAGCAATGGCAGTAACCTGCAGCAGCAGGACGGAGTGCCCAGGTGAGAACATTCATGCTATAAAAATTAGTCTAAGATTTAAATCTGCCAAAATGTATCTGTCCCTTTCCTCATACCTCAGCTCTCTGCCCTGAAAAGCAGCATGGTACTCCCTACATTCAAGAACCTGAGGTTGCTATAGAAAGGGACATAAAACTAACGTTGCAAAGTGTGGCCTTCCTCACCTCACAGGCAGGCACCCAGGACTGGGACCTGAAGGTGCAAAGGAGCGTGGCACAGTTCATGCCATGTACTGCTGTCCCTGCCTATCTGCTAATTTAGTGACAGACTTGGCAGTGGGTGAGTTCAGCAACTTTGGTGGGCAAATGTTCCTGCTTCGAAGCTCCAACTGTCACTCAGAGCAGGAATCTCACTTGCCAACATTACAGAACATTAGGACCAAACACAAATTCCAAAACTCTGCCAGTTCCCCCGAGCTGGGCTGCATTATATAACGGCAGATCGCACGGGGTGCTTTCCGACTCTGTCTTGATAGTCTCAATCAGGCGGAGGCAACGTGGGTGGAACTCTTATCACACCAGGCTGACTCCCGTGAATGAGCAGACGACTTGCACGTTCTAGAAATAGTACGCGCATTAGTATTCCCGCAGGAGAAACTTGGGCGCGCTGCTTTGCCTTTTCTCCTTTTTTTTTTTTTTTTCCGTTTTTAATAAAGGCTCAAAATAAACTCTGATTTTGCAAGCTCTTACTAGCAAGCACAGCACACACAGCAGCGAGTCCGTGCAGGATCACAGACATCTGAGCGCCAGGTGACAGAAAGATTTCGTTATCGGCTCGCCCTAGGCAGGACCTGGAATAAAACCCTGAACTTGGGGAGACTTTTTTTTCCATGGGTTTCAGCTAGGTCTGGGATTTCAGCTTGCCTCTGCTTGCACAGCACCTAGCGCGATGGAGGCCTGAACCTTGACTGGGCTTTCTGGAGATGACTATAAAATAAATGGCACAAAGTGCTCGGGGAACAGACTTTGAAGTGACAAAACCCTTCCCTTGAAGCACACAAAGGGTTTTGCTTGTGTGTGGGCAGACAGAGGAGGGCATTAGTAAAAATCTCATTTTTAATCAAATGTTTGATTTCAGCCAAACTGGGTTTAGTTTGCGCTGCTGAGTTGTCATATTGTAGGTTTAATATTTATACATATTTTTATAAGTAAACATGTAACCCGAGCATTTCTATGCTACATCTCAAGCCAACATGATCCAAGCTACGTGCATTTAAAACCTCGCAGAACCTGACCTAGAATGCAAATCCATACAGTCTTAATTATTGGCAGCACCAGCAGCCACGGCACGAGTGAGGTAGCTGAGCTTTTGTTACTTAAGAGGCACAGTAGTTATGGTCTGTCAGTGCTCCTGTTACAATCCCCGTCTTGAAGAGGTTATAACTTGGGCTGTGTAAATTTGATTGAGCTGAAACTTGGGACTCCAACTGTCAGTCCATATAGGGAATTATCTTATGAATAATTGGCTAACCCATTGCTTGATTCACAGACTTATAAAATGATTTTTAATGGGTTTTAATGTTTTTTTCTTTTACTGACATCTAGGGTATGAATTTGGTACTTCTAGCTCTTCTGAAGCTCCATACTCAATGGAATATGTATAGATACCCGAGGTAAAGCCACAGCTACTCCAAGGATTTCATGGGGCACACCTGCCACCCTGACCCATCTCCATATTCCTATACACTGAGAAGAGGCCAGGAACAAGAAATGACACTTTAGTTATCTCCAAATAGGTCCTAAATGTGTAAGATAAAGAGAACATAAATAAATATCTTTGCTAACAGTTTCTCGTAATCTTTTAATCTTCCTTGGCTTTATCTTCCCCTCAGAAATGTGTGGAAATGAGTCCTACCTGTGTGCTTGCATCACTTACAAAGGGGATGAGCCACTCAGCTTTGAATATTGAGCCTGAGTTTAAATATTGGTTTGTGTTACAAAGGATTTTGCTGATAAATGCTTCCTACTTTTCTCTAGCTTTAAACTTCCAAAAGTCAGTTTTTATCACCTCAAATCACACTAAGACAAAGAGAGCATGTTTAGTTTAGATGCAGACTCCAGATTTTCCTTGACCCTGCAGCAAACAAAGGCCAGCCCTGGGCCAGAAAGTTGAACCACGAGCTGTGAATGGATTGCTCTCACAGAGCCGGATCCCAGAGTTTCCATGCCCACCTCCCCACACAATTAAGGAGTGGGGACACCTGAACTCCTCAAGAGCAGTATCTCCATCTGTTTCAGGAAGAGTTTTGACCAAGCCTGGCTGCAGCCTGGGACCCTCACGCTGCAGGGCTGTGTCCTGTGCAAGCCATTCTAAAACAAAGCACTGTGAGAAGCCAGGTGCTCCTTGGCAAGATGTTCCAAACATCTAAACCCCTCCATCTGTCTTGCCTCACAGGAACCCACGATGGCACAAGTTGGTCCTTTTGAGACACTGCTGAGATCCCAAGCCATGCATCTAAGCAGGTCCGTGTCCAAACTTATGAGCAGTAGGAAGACAGGTCATTGACAGAAACAGCTTCTTAAATTCCTGTTCTGACTTGAGCAGGTAAGTGCACTTCTGTGCAATGGGATCAGACGCTCCCGATGAGGAAATCTGGAAAGCCCTACTCTGGATGTGGCAGGCAGGGAAAGGCAAAGATTTTGTCTTGAGAAACAAATCCAGCTATTCCTCAAATCAATTTTAAAAAGTAGAAGAACAAAAATAAGTAACTAATCTGAGAAACCCCACATTAGCAATCAAACAGAAATTACTTCTATTGAGAAATTAGTTTTGCTACACAAGACAAGAAAGATTTAGTTGTTTACCTATCCTCTGCTGAACACAGTCCCTCCTTCCTAGCACACTTGGTGTGAGGGACAGTAGAAAGGACAGTGCAATAAAAAAGGATTTTCCTCCTCTAACTCTGCTTGATATAACTCCTGCCAGAGGAATCTACTTGGCCTTGGGTACTGCAAAATTCTTAAGCACATATTTATCTTTGGGCACATCAGCTGTACTTACATGCTCAAAGTAAGCATGTACTCAAGCACGCTGTTAGATTGGTGCCTTAACATCTTCTGTAAATAACTCACATTGCTTTTTAGAGCTTCAACTTTTAGTCACTTAGAATGCATTGAACTGAAATTTAACATACACAATCATCATTCTCTACATTCATTTTATATTACTATTTCAAGTGACATTTAGGCTTAGCTTTTAGCTTCAGCAAAGGAAAAAAGCGACTGCTTTTCAGAACACGACATAGTTTGTGTGAGGGTCTAGATGAAAAATAATTAATAGTTGAGAGGGCAGAGTCTTTTCTCTGTGCTTAAAAGTAAGGACAGCTTTACTGTGGGTTTTCTCCTTTGCCATATTTTTTCTACGCAAAATTTCAGTTTAATTGTTAAAATGCTTGCAATAATATTTTAATGCCAACTCTCTGTAGTCAGAAGAATAAATTATATAGCCCAAAGCTGCACGGAAAGACACAGCGCAGAGGGGGAGCAGGAGTGGCGGTGAATAACCTGTGATAAGAGCCCAGTTCTTTGAGCAGTTTGGATAGTTTTGCCACCATTTGTTATTGTCTGCACACATAATTCTGCCAGTGCAGTATGAATCCTGGCTGCAGTGAAAAGAATGCCTTCTCCCACCAGTATGAATAAGATTTCACTCAATTAAAATAACATGCAAGTATATTGTATGGCATTACATAGAGAGCTGATGTGCATTAAGTATGAATGCTGGGGTTGGGGGAGTTATTGTACTAATGCTATTGTTCACTGAGCAACTATTCCCCAGCATTTAAAAAAGCAAGGGAAATTAAATACAGAAATCAGAAATAAGTACAATGTTTGATATTACCATACTGAAATTAATGTATTCACAATTTGGACTGTAATTTGCCCTATCGTATTTAGTTTCACAGCATTTGAGAGCCTGGAGAGAGAGAGATAGATGTAAACACATGGAGAGAGATCTCTGTGCACCTCCCTCAGACGTTTGGGTGCTATAGATATCCACAGGGTAAATCCGGGCCATACGGAGCGCCAGTCTGTAAGCGCTATCCCCCAACGGCAGCAGGGAGAAGTTTGGCCTGGATGTGGCTGGAGCAATGGGGTCCACTGCCATCTCCTGCTGAACAGTGCTGAACAGACCCTCAGCACGGGGGTGAGATGAGCTACAGGCTCCTGGCACCTTGGTTGGTGCTGCCCAGAAATGAAGGAATCTGAACACTTGGGGATGTACAAGGACACAGCCGTGGCCGTTCCTACAAGGAAGGCCCAAAGTGTCTCACAACAGGTGTGTCTTAGGCAGCCACTGTACTCAGAGCCAATAAAAGTGAAACTATTAGCTCTTACATTCAATGCCATACTGCACATCTGTACATTGCTTATGAGTGGGACCAAAAATTATCTGTACCATGATGCTGTACTTTTAAAGTGTCTATTCAATGCCTCTCCCAGTCTACAAGGATTGCTTCCTCCTTACACATTCAGTGAATATTACGAGGCTAATTATTTTTTCCTGAAGTGATCAGTGCTCGTCTTCTAGCATGGACCTCACATTTTCAGCCTCAGAACTTAAATAAACAAACAAACAAACAAACAAACACACACAACTGCTTTCAAATCCTAAGACAAAAATCAGTTTGGCAAACAAAATCTTTGCCATGGGTTTTACCAGGCTTTACTCTTCCATCAAAGCCCCCATATACATAGAAGCCTCGCCGCCATTTTTGAGAGCGGGTTCCGTATTTTCCTGTTACCTTTCCTTCCTGCAAAGCAATCAGGGAGAACGGCAGGAGGCACCATCAATATGCAAATTGCTGCCAGATAACTGGTTTCGCTGGTTCCGCCTTGGGAAGCGGCACCGCCGCCAGGGGCACCCGGGGGGCCCGAGTCCCCCTGGCCCCGCAAGAACAGTGCTCCTCCAAGCCCTTCGGTTCCCCGAGTCCTCCCAGGCTTCACCCTGCCTCTCATGGCCTTCTTCAGTGCGCTCGTGGGCTCTGCTGCTTTGGTCTTTTCTTTTGCAAGGGTTATCTGAGCGCTCTTCCTTCGCCCTGAGAAGGGCCGGCAGTTTCACGTCACCTGTCGCTGATTAGAAGATGAAGATTTTCGTGCCTCCATCAGCTCAGCTGAGAGGTGCTCCTAGGTATGGAGTATGAAAAAGACAGGCTCATCCCTGAGTGGCATCCAAGACCTGTTCAGGAAAATCTGTGGACACTCCCCTGTGGACCTGTATCCAAAGCACACCTCCAGGCTCCCTCTCTTCTAACTCAGCATTTGAGGGATGGAAAGGGAGCCACTAGCTTCTAAATTAAAATGAAACTATAATTCACAGGTAGAAGTATGTGGTGGTTCTTTTGAGAGACCGAGATGACCGTCGATGGCAAAAGGCACAGAGCGTGCTCTCTGTCCGGGGGGATATCACAGCTTTATTCTGGGGTCCTGCCCGCGCCGGCCTGAGCTCAACACTGACCGCTATTCCCAGCCCCATCTAGTCCCAGAGCGTGCGAGGTCCCAGCCGTCCCAGGGCTGTTTCTCAGTGGGGACGGCCCTAGAGCAGGGACAAACCACGTGATACAGTTTCCAAGGGGGACAGGGGATGCAAGAGAAAACATTACAAACCCCAATATAAAAATGAAACACAATATAAACCGAATTAACACACTAAGAAAAGTACATGAGCCCATTTTTAAAAATCACTAAGAAACGGATCTCAGGTGCATTCTGGGTTTGCTCTGCTGGCAGATTCAAAGCAGCACTGCTCATCACACCAACCTTCTGCAGGACATTCATCAAAACCATGGGAGTATTTTTAAAACCCCACCAAAGTAAACCATACAGCTAATTTATAAGCATTCAGATGTGCAGTAACTCTAGCACAAATATCCCGGTGGTGGCCCCATATAATACAATAAGACACAATTCAGACCTGTGACGGTCTATTGAATGCATAATATGCATTTTTAAAGTTGCCTGGAAACATATTCATATTGTAAAATCTAATGGTTCAGGTGGAGCTTTTACTCTTGATCAAATAATAAAATTGTTAGAGACCACTCTGTCATCCCATTGCTCACCAGCCTCCATGAGGACTGTTTTACATTCCCATTTAATAGAACGGAAGAGCAAAAAAGGAAAACATAAACCACAGAAGAGTTACTACAGACATTAACTTTTAAGCCAGAAAAGCAAAAGAGCTGAGAAAGAAGCTCCATTCCGGGGGAATTGTCTTTGTCACTCTGCATCCATTGAGGTTTCCTGCAGCCAAAGCCTCTGGATGGTGAATCACGTTAGGATAAGGCTGTACTCACTAAGTCCCAGGGGCTGTCTGGGGCAAGGTGTCCTTGTTTGGCCTCCAAAATAGCTCCTTCCTGTGGATTTAGGTCTGCCGGGGAAGGGGACTGGTGTGGACAGACAAACAGAGCCTGTGGACAGCTGAGACTCCCTGTGGGATGGAGTGGGTGGCGATGTCCTTGTCCGTGGAAAAGGAATCTGAAGTGCAGACTAGCGATAGTAATGGTGATTACCATTAAAGCATGGAGCTTTTCATTACTGAAAATTTCAAATAACTCTCCTGAACTATATTTGAGACATTTTTTTTCATGTTAACTCTGGGTTTGATTGCTGAAAAAGGTTGACTGCTAGAAAAAGAAAACTAGTGCAGTGCACAGCAGTGGGGAATCGAAGCCCTTCTTTACCAGAACCCCTGCCATATACATACTGTCACTCACCTTCCAGACACTCAGTACAACCATTCAATCTATTGAATCAAGAGACTGTTTGATCTTATCTGCATCTGTGAGCTGACTGTCAACCTGCTTAGGCTGCATATTAAATCATCTATAGTAGCTGTATCAAGCTGGGATGATCTGTTAATTCTAAATTTATTAACCCTTAAGAGTGCAGTCATCATGTTTAATCTAGTGTAGCCAGCATTTATTTTACAAGACTAAATCCTTCTTAAGACATGGCTGTGCTGTAGGTTAAGGAATTGGTAACGTGGAGGAGCTGGTAACTGGGAAGAGCCTCACTTTGATCTCTGTAAACCAGCTGACAGCACTGCTGCTCCAAACACGTATGTGCGCGCTCACGTCACACTCCTGGGTCCGGGATGTGGGGTTGCTGCACATGTGTGTGGACCTAATAACATTGCTTCAGAGTTTTGCCTGAGATGAGCCAGAAAACGAGCAGTCTTGAACAATGTCTGAACCCCGTGCCTCCAGGGGGACTTAAAATCAAAAATCAAAGTGACGGCAACCACCACAACACGAGCTGAGGGTGGCTGCAGGTGGGGTCCTGCAAGGAGCCACCACCAAACCTCTCCTCCGAGTGGGCTCCTGCTTCTCAGCCCATAACTGCGGTCCAAATCAATTAACAATTGTCCTGGGAGCGCCGAGCACCACAGCCACTGCAGGACACGCAGGAATCCAAGTGTTCCTGTCTGCATACGTGCAAACACACCCCGGCGCAGCCACGGCGACCCACACGGATAATTTCATACGGATACGTACATCCGCATCAATATGTTAATCTGTTCGTTACACACACGCGTCTCTCCCTGCCCCTCTCTCCTGTTATCTATTATCTTTGCACATCGCCGATGGTATCAACCTATTCACAGCTTTTATTTCAGTCACAAACTGCTAGGCATGCTTCCTTTTTTGGTAATCATGTGCCCGGTATCTCTCTAATGTAGCCTAATAACAATTTTAGCATTCAGATGAAGCGATTTCATTCTGTGACTGCCTTTTCTATTAGATTTGATTCTGAGAAGCCCCAGTGGGTGCCTCGGAGGCAGAGATCTATCTGTGAGGCTGCAACCGATTCAATAGCAGCCTGAGCTAACCTTGACCTTTCCCTAGACCCTGCTCCATCTGGTGCCAGCCTGGTCCCCCCCTTCTCCTCCTCCTTGCTTCACAGTCAGCATTGATCAAGGCGGAATCGAGCGTCTCTCTCCCTCCAAGGGCTGGGCAGTCGTGGAAAGGACAGCACATTTCAATATATGGAAATGATTGAGCCTCTTATGCAATCATAAATCTACATACAGCCTCGTGATTTGATATTTCATTCACCTCCAAAGATTCTCACCCTCCCTCCCACCAGCAGGGATTTATAAACTATAAGACAACAGCTTTCCCCAACACCTGGAAATTATAAAGCTTGCTGTTTATCGGGAGCGAACGCCTGGCAATTTCATCTGATTCACTTTGTGGTTTATTTATCACCCCGTTGTTTCCCCTGCGTGCCTGGGATGTTTTATTTATTTTCGGGGGTTCACGCGCGCGGTGGCAGCCGCTCGGACTGGGGCTGCCGGATGCCGCTGCCGTAGCCCCGAGGGAAGGGGCGGCCGCGCTCGGCTCGATCCGCGGCTCGCAGCGGACCCGAGCCCGCGGCGCCGGCTCCGCATTCCGCTCCTCCGCGGGAGCGTTTCGGTAGCTGAGAACGAGCACAGGCTCCCACAATAAATCAGCGCCCGCCACTTTGTCACCTTCCCACTTCTGCTCCGTTTTCTTGCCCCCTTCCCCGCTCCCCTCCCCCTCCCGGAGCAGCCGGGATGCCCCTGCTCGCTCCTGCGGGGCGAGTTCGCCCTCAGCGAGAGCCGGCGTGGCTTTCACCGCCGACATACTCCGTGCTGCACCATCCCTCTGCTCCCCTTCCTCGCTAGGACGTGCACACTTACAATCAATGATTTTATTTTTCTTCCGAAGAATTCTGACGTAACCACAGTTTCTCACCGCATACCAGCCCCGAGATTACATAACCGATTATGTAAAATTATAATTGCAAGATAATATATGCAGACTCTAATTATTACCTAGAGTTTCCCGTGTAGCTGTAGCCAGGCACACAGCACATATGTTAAGAGTCGGTTCTGCAATATTTGCATAGCCAACACTTCTGACTGGAGACGCGGTGTGGAAAAGGAATGGATAGATATTTGACAGTACATATGTATGAGAGAGATATATTACTTAATAGGAAAAGGTATCTGGAAATATATTCCTCTCTGTTTTGAGGAATTTGTTTTGCTTTATCTCCGTGGGTAGTAAAAAATAATAGGAAGAAACTGTGAATTACATTGAAAAAAAATAGATATATTCAATTTGTCAGTTTAATATTACACTTCCTCTCTGCAATACTACAAAGATTTAGAACATTTCCAAAACTTTCAGCTCTAATCTGTGCCTCGGGTTTGTCTGGAGGACCTGCCACCACATGCCAGCTAAAAATAAGTGTCAATTAATAATAAAACCCACTCTTCCTTACTTCTGCACTCATATAATTTAACAGGTTTTGAGAAAAACACAGATCTAATGGTGAGAATTTTCCAATGTGTGCAATATTAACAGCTTTCATTCTAAAGCACCAAAACTTCCTGGAAAAGAACTGCTCAATGTTTTCTTGCTTTTCCCAATGGCCATCTCCACCTATTATTATGCACTTAAAATACAAAGAATATTCAGCTCCTTAAAAGGTGTGGTTTATTCCGCCAAGAACATAGTTGGTAGAAACAATCTCAGACCGAGGCAGTTCAGGTAAGCGCACTATTATTTGTAGCCTGAAAAATTAGGAATAATTTGAAACAAGACGTGGGAGAGGTTTCAGCTTGTATTTTCCACCTCGTGAGACGTGACCGGAAAATCTTTGCCACGACAATGCAACAGGATTCCTAAAGTCTCTGATTTCTGAGCTACCTGAGCAACCACATAACCTCTGCAGAACTGCCTGAGCACAGCTTGTTGTTGAAAAGCATATTGTACTTATTAGTAAAATGTGAAATGTCTTTAAAAACAGTTTGAGCTATGAATTGCCATCTGCTCAATGGGGAGAAACAGAAAGTAACTGAATATATTTTCTCACCTTTTTTTATAGTAACATAAACAACACCCCAGAACACTATAAACTTGTAGCTGTACCAAAGGCGTTGGTGCAGTTCATTACGCTTCAGGTCAGGACTTTGTCCACACTGTTACACGCTGTTTCTTTTAACTCTCTGCAAATGTCCCAAGGTATTTTTTCCCCCTATTAGCTAAGACGGCCTTTTTAATTTCAGAGATTAAAAGTTTGATGCTGCTGCCCCGATACAGGGCTAGCCTGAGGTCTGTGCGTGCCTTGAGACATCAAAATACAGGCAAAGCAGCATACAAAACTTGTTCTGGTTCCCTGTGTGGGAGGGGAAGAGGGAAGGGCTTATGTTACCCAGCTTTCATGCAGAGCTTTGCACCACTCGTGTCCATCACAAGAGAAATTTGTCTTTGTCCTCTCTCTTCCCCCAGCCCCCTTTTCGCAGGGAAAACCCGAGGAAGCACTTGGGACTGCTTCCTCTGGTGTTGAGCTTTGCCAGCGCCAAAAGCACATTCCTCCAGCGCCTGCAAACACAGTGACCTTCCCCAGAGCTGTGGGGGCAAGGCCATGAACTCGGCTCAGAGCACGGGAGGCCTCTGCCTGTCCCAGGAGAAAGGCCCTGCAGCAGGGCATTGCCTGCCCTGGTCTCCGCCAGGAGCAGGACTCCCTGTGAGCACTCAAGGAAACCACTTGTGCTGGCAGCAGCTGCTCCACACAAACGCTGCAACAGAAAGGACAAAATAACATCTTTTTGTTTTCTGCTTAGCCAGGGTGATTTCTTTGCTCTCCTTCATCTTTATCCACCTGGGAACGTGGAGTTTTTTTAACCTGTTCATCCCGTTTCTTGCCTAACAGCAGCTCAGCTCTCCTGCCCCAAACGCTGCTCCTACAACCTGTGGATTGGAGAGGAGACAGTTCCTGGAGTCAGGGAGCCATTCAAACCAAATGGAGGCAAACTGGAAGATATTGGCTGGGAGGGAGTTTCGCAAGGAGCATGAGGACAAGAGAGCTGTGAATTGTTAAGTTCCATCCCACAGGACAAGAACATGTGAGACAGTAACTCTGCAATGCAGAAATTACCCTCACCTGCCTGCCTGATGCTTTCTCCTCTCTTGAAAGCCTGACTTGTCGAAAGCATCACTTAATAATAATACGAGGAACAGCTTTTCTGCTCCCTTGGAACTTGGCAGGAGCATAAATACACAGTAAGGGAAAAAGAGGAATCAAAAACTTAGAAATAGGAAAGGGAAATATGATGGTGAAAAGTGGCCTGCACCCCTCATATTTTAATTTCCACCAAATGCCCCTAGAAAAGCTGGGCATAGCAAAAGCCTTGAGATTGATATGCAAAGCATGTGAGCTGGTTGCAATAGCTGCACCACAGCGCACGCCTAGGTGTTCTACACCTCACACACACATCACCCCCTAGGATTAAGATTCAAATCACCTGTCCTCTGTCGCTAATAAAAATGAAATATATTAGGGGAAGTTTGAATACGGTGGCTTGACAGAGCATGTCGTGTCTCACACGTGAAAAAATGCGACAAGCGCACAATCCAAAAGCAGCTCCCATTTTTGTGGCACGGGATTTTTCTGTTTCAGAGAGCAAAATGTGTGCTTGGAAACCAGGAGAGCCTGAACCCTTAAACTCCTGCAGCCCCTGAGAGTGCAGTGTGAGGTCAGATCAGCACTCACTGCTACAAGGAGGAAAATCATATGTTTTTATGAGACTTCCAGATTTGCTTTTTGCTTTCCTTTTTGAGTGTGTGGAACATAAGCAAAGCACAAGAAGCAGCACTGTACTTTGAGTGGTCCTTTCCCAACGAAGAAGCTGCCAGAGCAGAACACCACCCTACGGTGGAAGTTGTCAATACTGTCATGTTAAGGGTTTGCCAGGGTTTCCACTGTAAGCCTAAGCCATCCTAGCCTAAGATCCAGATCCTGCAAAGGCCTTCTGGAAGACAGTGTCAGCCAGGTAGATAAACACATCTCCAGAGAGCTGGCAGGGTTGGCAGCTTTCTCAGCCTGTCCTGGGCTCAGATTTTCAGGAAAGCAAGAAGCCAGACAGATTTTAGGGTGGAAAGTGATAAGCAGTGCTCCAAATGAGATGCAAACAAAGGACAGGGACTTCCAGGCACAACAGGTTATTTTGTTCTGTGTGAATGGCTTCAATTATTGACACAAGGATGGACATTACCAGTTCAATCCCTATTGGAAATTGTGTCCCTTCCCTAACTGAGGGGATAAAACCAATTCAAAAAGGTAAATCACAGCTCCAGGTGCTGGAGATAAAAATATTGTAGAGCCTGTTCAGTGTGGATTAATGCAACAGACAGCAACTGCTTTGAAAATTGCCCCAACATCCATGAAGAATGCTTTAAGAGGCTGTAAAAAGTCAAATCATGGGCAGTCTATGGGAAAGACCCCCACAGAGTTAAAACAAATCTGTCTCAAATCTGTCACCTCAACAGGTGGCCCTGATGTTGGTTTCTCTGGAGAGGCACCACAGGCTCTGGAGTGCCCTTTTCCTCCTGAATTGTCAGGCTGGTGGTGGAGGAAGACAGAAGAGGAAGAACTTTATGTGCCACTGCTTGTGCTATGATCTGCAGATAGCGTGAGGACTTTGCTCCTCAGGACTGTCCATCTGGCACCATTCCTGAGCAATAAAAGCTCACCCACAAAATATTTTAAAGCAAACAGTTGGTGTAATGAATACCTTAATACTCCTAATACAATATCACAAATAGTAACCACTATAAAAATACCCACTCAGTGTAAAGAGCCCAAGTTCACAGCCCAGCTCCTTCAGAGAGCAGGAGACAGGACCCACAGAGGCTGTGAGTTTATATCACAGGAGGGTGATTTCCTCTGCCACTCACTCTCCATGGCTAATCCAAGCACACCAGCACACCTTCCAGCAGAAGAGGTGTTCCAGCAACCCTTGGACCAAGTGAAAAGGTGAGCTCGCCACCAGAAATGGGAGTGTGTGCATGGGGGCATGGGGTCAGAATGCATTTTTTCAGAACCCCATGTTCTAAAACAAGCAAACAAAAAAAAAAGGGATTCTACAACTTATCGCGCTTTTTTTTTCGTGTGTGTGTGTGTGTGTGTGTGTGTGTGTGTGTGTGTGTGTGTGTGTGTGTGTGTGTGTGATCTCTGTGCAGAGACTCTCTTTGCTTTTTTCAAACTTAGAAAAGCAGGGCCACTGAAACAGCCTCAAGAGCCAAATACTATCTCTGATTCATCAGCACACATCGTGCACAAGAGCAAGAAGTGATTTCGTAAGATATCTGGAACAAAAAGTCTTTATCATTTAAGATCAGAATTTGTTTACCAGGGACATTATTTAACCTAAGGAAGACAGGTAGAAATCTGAAAATCTGCCTTAAATTTACTCTGTTATGATCTGTAATATTGTTCTTGCAGTTCTCTTTTTAGGTCACTTTACAATAGGAAGGCTTGAGCAACACAGGACAAGCTACTTTGTGGAGAGCTGAATCCCAAAGTCTGAATTCCTGATCTTAATTTTGTTGGTTCCCAATCAGATTCATTCTTTACAAATGTAAAATAAGCACTGAAACCAGATGTACATAAGTATTATACCTAAGGAATACTTACAGTATCTGAGAAAGAGCACTGCGTGAAGGGGTTTTTTTGTTTGGTTTGGTTGTTAGCATAGTACATCAAATATTTCATGCTATTTTATATTGTTTTACCTTTATGCTTTGGCCTACAAGAAAAGCAGTAACTGTTCATATCCTCACAGGTAAAAATAAGGTCTCTTACATTTTTTAAATTAAGTGTACCTGCCACTAATCTTGTATCTTCTTTTTCTCTTTTATGAAAGCAAGTGCAGTTTGCTGTGCATGACTATTTCAGTGAGCTAAATATCTATTGAAAACTCAAATCATTCACTGGCCTCATTTTCTCTAGTTGCTGCATTCAGATTAATAAACCTGTTTCCTACTTAAAATCAAAAGAGAACTCAGAAACGTTTAGCATCAAGTGAAAAAAGCAGCAAGAAAATGACTAACAGATACCAGGACATCACATATTTATTTTGTCCTGTCAATTATTTTTAAAGAATCCCTTGCTTATGAAGAAAGATTTTTTGAAAACCCTGGACTATTAAATAAAGACATCCACAAACGTCCGTTTCTTCATTTTTCCTCATTTTGGAGAAAGTAAATACAGGACTGGTTTGGGGTTTTTTACTTCATATTACTAGACTTTTGCCAGTGCTGAAAAGAACTCACGTTTCAAGGGTCACGGAATAAACCTGCATAAAGCGTTTATGACACTGCGGTAACACATTTATGAAGGCGAATACTCACGGGCACTTACAACATTAGGAATATCACCAATATCAGATGTTCTCCTCAACACTTCAAAGCTGCAGCCGAGTGCAAAGTTCCAGAGGTACCAGCTACTCCAGGGTCAGCGGTGGCTCTGAGTAAACCCGTTCAGAGGCCCAGACCTGGAGGTAATTTCAATGTATTCTCATCCAGTCATAAGCACACAATCACCTATTGAAAGTGTCTGGCTTGGAGTGCAGACAGATGGAGAGCACAGGGGTTAGTACAGCCAGGCCTTGGACTGACCTTTGCAGAGAGAATTAAATCAGTCTGACCTTGTTGTGAAGCCTAAATTATATCCATAGACCCCCAAATAATGCATCTTTAATGCATCGCTGCCCTCTTTTTATCAGCCTCTTTACCTCGAGGGTATCTTGTTTGCTAACTACTGATGTTAAATTGCAGCTATTTATGCTTACATTTGTGACCTCGGTGGACATCTTGTCACATTTTTCATGAGCACTTGAAAAAGTAGAGAAATATTTATATAGAGAGAATACATAAAACGGAGGTCTCGTTTCACTTCAACATAAAATAAACATTAATAGGAAAAGAAACCTGGTTCAACTGTGGGGCGCAGTATTCATTGTGTAAGTCTAACACAATAGTCATTGTATGATTCTGAGCTTCAATATCATCCATAACCTATCATCTGGACAGCCTGGAAAACAGAACGGTGCCACATAATAGGATTTTCAGTATCTTACAAACACTTTTTCTTCTCAGATATTTTTAATATTTCAGGATTTTTTTAAAATTCAAAATAGTGCTAAGAACAGAATAACCCCTGTGACACCTGTCAGTTTTGCTAATACAGACCTCTGGACAGAAACAATACCGAGTCCACAGGCTGGAATCTCGACTGGAAACCAGCTCGGTTCAGACCGGGAAGCCTTTAATTGGTGCTTCTGTTGACTGTAACAGCAGAGGAGCCCAGTGGAAGTTCAGGAGAATTACATCCTTTCCCACAGCCTAAAAGACTCAGTTTTGTGGTTTTCCGCTGTACCTTAACCCGAACAAAAGGTGCTTCGGAAAAAAAAAAAAAAAGTCTTAGTCCAGGATATTGCTTTCCAAGTACCATTATTCTAAAGTGCATCGAGTTCCCTTTCAGCTTCTATTAATCAAAATAAAACTCTGATTTAAACTACAAAAGGAACGAGGTTTTGCTCCTCTGCTGTTAGTTTGGGATCTTAGCTCTGCCACCGGCTGTCTTTGCAATTTGGGCAAGTCACCGGCGCCTGTCACAGGGAATTCCATCGGAAAGCTGAGATTTCGCAGGCCGGTGAGGTCCACCATGCACAGGATTGGCACCACACCACTTATGTGTAGGAACACTCTTCCCAGAAGCACTGAGAAATCAGGGTGCCTCACCCGATTTACGGAAGCACTCCCTGTCACCTTGCTGACCTCATCATCCAGCTCTCTAAGCCGACACAAAAATATTTGCTCCCTTTTGCCGAGAGGGTTTTTGCTGGTTTAGCAAAGTGCATGGAACGAGCAAGGGGAGAGGAACAGCAGCAGCAGAACAGAGCACGCAGCTGCAGGGCGGAGAAGAGCAACCCAGTGCAGCGCTGATTTAAATCAGCTGCACAACCACACCATTAGATTAAACTGCTGATGAAGGTTAAGTTTGGTCTAATCCTTGGCACCGAAGCAGCTGAAATGCTGGAAGACGATGCTTGCTCCCAGCTTTATTCCTTACACTGAGAAAAGCCCAAACCATCAGAACTCTATTTGCATCACTTAAGAGCCGCCCTCCGGGGTGGGTTACAATGATAAAACGCTCCTCAGATACACTGGTGTAAGCAGCGTTTGCATGCTGAAATAAAAATTAATACTTCACCTATTCCCTATGAGATTAGACTGTTTATTTTCAAAATAGATAAAACAGGGCACACTCCACCCCAAACTGCCCACCTCCTCGAGAAGCTCTTCCTTATCCCAAAAGCGAGCTTTGGGATTGTGATCGCATTTATTACAGGATCAAGTCAGGCACTCAGCATCCTGCAGATCCCACACTGCCGATTCAGGCAGTAACCACCCCTGAGTGCCCTGCCTTTGCTGAGTGGAACCTGTCCACAGAAAGTAACAACTGTTGGTCACAAGCACCAGCCCTGGGCACAGGAAGAGCCACAGCTGCACGCAATGCAAACTATGTGGTGTTATTTTAATTGGGTTTCTTCGCCTCACAAGTCCACAGGTGCTACTGAGAACCACGTAGGGATAATCTACTTGACAAGCAGAGGTCAGTGCAGCCCACAGAGCTGGGCTGTTGGCATTTTCTGCCTTCAAACGCGCTAGAAGTCCCTGAAAATGGAAGTTTCGCATTGCCAAAAGCACACAGCAGAGCATGAGCACCATGCTCAAGCTGCAGATTCTGCCTGATATTTTAAGGGTATTCCAGACAAATAAAGATTCCTGTATTTCAAGGGACAGGAGCAGCAGCTGACTACAACAACAACCAGTCAGGGTCTGTCAAGTCCCCCGAAGCCAGGGTTACTGCTGCAGCCCAGGTTGGAAAAGCAGCTCCCTTCTGGCAGTTGCAGACTTTCCCCACCTTTTAAACTCTGACAGTTCCAAGGTCACCAAGCCTGATCCCAAGCTCTCACAGCTGAGGCAGCAAAATTCAGTCTTGCCAGCCCTGCTGAGAAGTCTTGCTCCAGCTCTGACCCCAGTATTCTTAGTTCTTCTTCCTCTTATATGTGGTTCCCTTGTGGTTGCCTACAAGGTGTGTGGAGCAAGGAACAGAGCCCCCAGGAGTTATATATGCCTATCTGTGTTTGTCCAGCCATGGAAGAGACAATCACAGGATGGAATGGACACAGAGGAGAAACAGACAACAAAAAAAGCCTGTGTCTTCAAAATCATTTAAACCTCCACGGCCGCAAGCTCCAAAAAATCAAGTGCGATCTAAACAGTCATAGAGAATATAATGAGTACAAATTATTGCCTACTTGCTTTGTCTATACAAAGCAAAAAAAGGCAGTGATAATCACTCTGTTTGATTCCATGATCTGATTCCTGTGTTACCTTATTTCTCAGAGACTACAGCTCTGCGTACCACAACATGCCTGTCAAGATGTGGATTTACAGGTTACACTGTAGTAGAACCTGCTGGTTTTCAGCTCCAATCGACATCTGCTTGTCGGTACATGCCTGACAGAGTTGCAGTCCAGATTAGGAAACATTTGTTTATGCCCCAAAATCCCCAACATATTTTTCCAGCTATGTTCCCAGTGCTGAGCTCCATGCCACTCCAGCTCTCTGGTAGTCAGCTCTCACACTGCTTCCTGGTATAAAATTGATTAGAAGCAGCATGAAATGTTATCAAGCTGACCCTCGGGAGGCTGGGCCCAAAAATAACAGATGGGAAAAGTGGCCTTTTGATTAAACTTTCAATTGCCAAAAACTGTACATTTCCCCTCACCGTGCATGTGCACACACGTTGTAACTCAAGAGAAGTCCATGCGAGCTGCAGGCACAACAGTGAGCTTAGAACAGGCCTATTCTTATCAACACTGGTGCTGCTGAAGTCAGCAGGACACTGGCCATCAGCTTCAGCAGTGGCAGGAAAAGGGTCCTTTGTTCCACTTTTTATTTCACATCTCTCTCTTCCTGGTGTAGCTCAGCTGATCCCAGGGAGAGGATGCGAAAGTAACCAGAGCAGGCCCAGGCTGGCTGCCCGTGACACAAGAGCTGCTGGAGGGGGTGGTGGCAGCTGCATGGGAAAGCCATGCAGATTTTCAGGCATTCTCTGATGCCCAGGCCGAGCTGCTTTCAGGGTGGTTCTGGGTAAGCGTGCTTTGTACCTTTCCAAGGTCAAAAAGTTACCAGAAAGCTCTTCTGGTAAAATCCCAAGAGACCCAGGTCCCACTGCAAGGAGACAAAGGAGCCATAAGGGATTTTGGTGGGAAGTAAAATGACAAAGAAAGAAGCACATCTTCATGCATGCCTGTACTGATATGAACCTCTGATAATACAAATCTGATTTACATATTCATATATTTATATGCCTGACTGTTCCCATTTCAAAGAGTCTTATTGCCTAAATTGCGGCAGAATAGCCAGATGTAAAGGAATGAGGGAAGAACGGAATAGCAGACCTCGGAACCTGAATTTCCAGGCCTCAGTAGCTTTGCCACGGTCTTGTTTACATAGGTTTTTCGCTCTGTTCTCGAAGTGCCAGTTTACTTTGAGCTACTCATACACAGAGTATCTATGGTAGAGATTAGTAACAGAGCAGCTTGACTAGGGATTAAAACACAAATGTTTGTGTCTTCAGGCCCAACATTTAGAGATCACCCCTCACCCATGTAAAATTGGCCGTATCTAGTGATTGGCCATGAGCTGCTGCCGTTTTGAGAACAACATGCATCAAAATTGGTCACTGCTTTCCTGGAAAGTTCAGCGCTGTCCAGACAAGGACCTGTCTCTGTGGGGCACAGCAGGACCCTGTGGTTGCTTTTTTGCATGTCAAGAGAGTCACAATCAGTTTAAAACTGGTTTTGAGGCCTACAGATGAATGACAAGAGCCAGGCATTGTAACAAGTAATGATTACTATTATTCTGAAAACAGGGCTTGAGAGGAGCTGGCAAGAACTAACAGGATGAGGAACATACACATTCATCCTACTCCTCTCATTCACACTTCTCTTTCTCTCTTTTCAGAGGATTCAAGGACCTTTATGTCCCACTGTAGTTCTCAAATGTGAGGAGGGCAGCTCCACTGCAGCACCATCACCTCCTCCTACACTCATTTTCTCTCCTTCCCCACCGCGTTCAACCACGGAGTTTGCAGTGTGTTTAAAAAAAAAAAAAAAAAAAAAAAAAGTTTCCAAAATACTTATTTAGTAATTCTCAAGGAGTACCAAGTCCATTAAAGAAGAAAGTCACATGTGCTCAGTAGGGCACATCTGTCTTGACCAAGGAGTCGGGATTCAGTCAGGGCAGAGCAAGGTATACCTATGTGGAGCCTGCACACCCTCAGAAATTTAAGGTAATATTTTGGTCACCAGGCGGAGACCCCACGTACACATTGGTTTAAGATCAGATTTGTGGGAGGCAGAAATTGGAATCGCATTCTAGGCCTCTTGTTTAACATTCTAGGTATGCAAGATAGAGAATGAAAGAATAAGAATTATCTTTAAATCCCTGCTAAATCATGCCCTGCTTTCTCAAGGCAACCTCGAGCTTTAGTAGTTCAGACAGATTCTCTAGCTGACAATTAATATTAATGGGTAGATTTCACAATGTGGCATTATCACACTGTGCGATGGGTGGGCATACCATCTGGGTTTTGGCAGGTATTAGATGTAATCAAAGGGATTACTTGGCTCAGGAAGAAATGGAAAACCTTGGGTTTGTTTAGGCTTTTTCTTCTTTTGTTTGGATGCAGCTCTAGGTGCGCTTAGCTGTTTTCGCCTTGTCCTTTTGTTTCTTGTGATGAACGCTTCCGAGTTTACACGGGAACGGGAGCCAGATAACCAGCACATTGTGTCAGTGGGAGCGAGGACCGATTTGCTTGAGAGCTCCCTCTTTCTCATGCATTGTTGTTTTGGGATCGATTGGCAGCTCGTTTAGGGGTCTGCTGCTGCCTTTTAGAAGGTTAAGCTGCGAATTTAAACAGTGAAGGAATTAAAGGCAAAATATATTTAGATAATCAACCAATCGGGCCGTTTTCAAGATAAAAGCTGAAGAAATCAGGTGCATGAACAGATGCACGCAGAGGACTTTGTCCTCATCTTCGCACAAAGCAAATACTAAGTGCCAACTTTCCGGGGGGATGGGGGAAGGAAATTCCCCTCCTTCCCTTTTCCTCCTCCCAACCCAGCCACAAACAAGCCCCCGAGCATCAGCAACACTAAAGGGAGGAGATTAAGTTTTAAACTTTGGGAAAGCTATTGATTTGGCAGGCTTTCTCCTCTCCTGTCTGTGCCCCAGCTGATTGTAACTAAGTAATCCTCATCAATCTGTGGTAATGCAGGACCATGTTTATTGCTGTAGTAGTTAAGTTGTTGTTAATTTTACACTAAACGGTTGTTATGATGATGAATGAGTAGCTCGGGCTGCCACCCAGGGGACTTCAGCACGTACAACCGACAAAAGGGAGAGCGCAGAGGAAAGATCGGGAAAAAGCCAGAGCGCCCACCCCAGAAGTTTCTCCGGGACCTTAAAAAAAATAATAAATAAATAAAATGGAGAGATAAAAAAGAAAAAGACAGAAGTTGATCTTCAGGTTTGCATTTGAATTTGGACGCTGTGGGGTAAAAGGTGCTGCTTAAGTGTAATTGCAATTCTTTTACATACTGGCTAGGATCAAAGAGGGGAACGAAAGCACAAGTGATTTCCCTCCCCGCGGCCCGGCGAAGCAGCTGATGGGATCCTGCCCAAAAGCTTCCCGCTCATTAGCTCTCGGGGAAAAGAAAAGAAAAAAAGAAAAAAGAAGAAAAAAAAACCAAAGCAAAACAACCAACCAAACAAAAAAATATATATAAAAATTCACTTTCCACCCGGGGTTTTCCTACGGCGGGAAGGTTCGATAATGTAAACTGCAGGCGTGAAGCAGCGGGCAGCCTCCTTCACCGGTAGCCCCTTCCCGGCCCGCAGTGCCACGCACCCCTCTCCAGCCCCGTCCCCGGCCAAGATCCCACATTCCCGGCCAGCCCGGGGTCCCGCGTCCCCGTCCGTGCCGGTGCCAGCCCGGGGCGGTGCCGGGCTCCGCGCTGCCTTTGTCCCGCCGCCACCGCCGCGTCCGCGGGCGGGCGGCGCCCCCGTGCGGCCTCGGCGCGGCTCTGCCGGGCCCGCTCCCGCCGGGTCCCGCGATGCTGACCCGGCCCCGGAGCGCCTGCCCGAAAACAACGCATCCAGATGGGCTTTTCTCGCCCGGGGATGCCGCTGGTGGCTTCCGAGCTCAGCGGTGATGGGAAGAAGCGCCCAGAGTTATAGCCGCCCGACTTAAGATGGGCATGGAACTGTCGGAGCAAGTCCGGAGATGGGCAGCAAAGATGATTAAGGGACTGGAGTATCTCTCTCACAAGGAAAAGCTAATGGAGTCGGGCCTGTTCAGCCTCAAGAAGAGACAATTGGAAGGGACATCATCAATATGTATAAATATCTAAAATGAGAGCAATGGGAAGACTCTTCTTGGTGGTGCCTACCAACAGAAAAAGAAACACAAACAGATGTCCAGAAGTTTCACCTAAACATGAGAAAAAACTTAACTGTGTGGATGACAGAGCACTGGAAGAGATTGCACAAAGAGGGTGTGGTCTCCCTCACTGGAGATATTCCAGAACTGTCTGGACACAATCCTGTGCCACACGCTCTGGGATGACCCTGCTTGAGAAGGGAGGTTGGACCAAATGCCTCATTGTGGTCACTCCCAACCGGACCAGTTCTGTGATTCTGTGCCTCCTGCCATCATTCACCGAAGGCCTGCAGGAGGAGAGGCTCCAACAGGCCACAGAAGAGTTACAAACGAATGCAGCCACATCTCAGGGTCAGAGCTCTGTGTGTCAGTGGGACAGCAGGGGAACCTCATTCAAGAATGAAGACTTAGATCTTGTTCTCCCAGACAAGAAAATTGTCATAATCCGGGCTTTTCCTTCCAAACAACAGCCAAACATAGGAATGATTAAGGCTGTAATCAGAAGGTAGTAATCAGTATTGTCTTCCATCCTCACACTCTAGAGATGGAAAAACATACTCACCAGACCTCCCAAGCTCAACAAGAGCAGACCTGAAGGGTTAAAGCTCAAGAGAGACTTCCGCTATTTAACTTATTCTGAAAAGTTCTCACAAAGCCAGTAAAGAATAAAATAACCACCTATATATCTACTGCAGAAAACAGTGTCCACTTTGCCCAAATGGTGCTTTTCCCTGCCACGACAGCGCCTCCATAGCTCAGGTTAGCATGTGCAGAAGTCCCTCGGTTCTGAAGGGTGTCCCAGAGCAGTCTGGGACCACTGGAATTACAGTAAATAGCTCTATTGCCAGGTGACATCCAGTGTTCAGACACCAGGAAAGCAGCTCAAATCAGAGAGGACCAGAAGACAGGATTTCAACTTGCTCTGGCTTTGTCCCAACTCCAGACAATCCTAGGCTTGCTCAGTAAAGCTCCTTTGGCTTTTAGGAGAGATCAGAGCTGGGCAGCAAATGGTTCAGGTTACACTTCAACATGGACACCTGCCCTAGAGCCTGATTCACCTGGATGAAGGCCAGATGTAGGTGAGTCACCCAACGAGTCCTCAAGAGCCATTCTCAAGATGTCAAAATCTTTGTTTCCCTATCACATGAAGTAACCCGTGAAGCACCGCTGGCATGTCAAACAATAGCACCATTAATTGTGAGAACCTTTGGCAGTGTGATGCATCCTACTTTTCCATGGTCATTAGCATCTCCAGACTCTTAGCCTAGTAAAACAACAATCCCTCTCCAGCCTGTTTGCAACTCAAACAGGACTAATGACTGCTCCAAGGGCTGGGAGACTCCTTAAGTCATATCTGGTTATCATATACTTTCCATACCTATAGTTAAATCTAACTTTGGCATACAACTCAAAGCATCACCAAGGTAACCCTTTCCAGATGCTGAGATGTAATCATGACAGACAGCATTCTCTCAAGAAAGCCAACACAAAAAAGTTCTAGATGGCTCTGTGAGCTCCACGGCTCATCACTAGTCCCTCGCACATCCATGCTGAGTAGGTGAGATCCATTCATGTGGGATTAAGAGGTGCCTCTTACGTCATCACAAATACCAGATGAGTAAAACACTCCATATCAATTACAATGCCACAGTCCAGGCAGCACCAACAAAACCTCACCATAAATTCCAATTGCAAACAGCAGATTATCTTGTGTCCTCTTAGAATTTACATAAAACAACATTATTAACTGCTGGTAAAACAAAGAGCAACTAGACATAGTAGTGACTCTGAAGATTTGATTTTTCAGAGCTGAGAAATAAAAGCGTGCTAAGTACCTATTTTCTAGGAGAGGAACATCAAGAAATACTGTGCTTATGTTGTTTCAGACACTTAGTTCTTCCTGAAGCTCCCTGTTGTGCCCAGAGTACCTCACAAATGGCAGCAGCTTGCCCTTGGGCCCTGCCATACAGTCTCAGCCACCTGCCTGGCTCCACCTGCCTGGCTCCACCTGCCAGCTTTATCTCAGAGCAGGAGAGGACATGTGATGGGCAACCTTTGAACTCTTGTTCCCCAGTCAGAAATAAGGCCTCATCTCATCAGGAGCTGAGCGAAAAGACAACTGCCACAAACCACTTGTGATCCAATGTGTTCCCAAGGCAGTGCCCAATATTTACTTCCTGTTATGATTAGCAGCAATTGGACTATTGAAAACAGACAAGTGTATCAGCACTCCTTAAAATTAATGGGCAATAAACAAAATAAATGAATGCCAGTCCTTATTGACATGGCTGTACCTATTCTGCGCATGCTGCTCCTACCTGCCGTTCCAAGGGGAACGCAGCTCCCGGGCCATGTCACGTCTTGCAGTACCCTAAACCATGAGGGGTTGCACAGAGCAATAACCTCTGAATATATTCAGTCGTCCAGCAGTGGTGTTATTGCAAGCAGCATGGGCTAGAGCACACAATATTCAAGCCTTTCCACAGATCTGCCACTGCCTTTCAGCATTACTTTCAGCAATTCACTCAGCCAACTGCATTTATTTTCTCCTTCCCAAGTGACACATTCCATGTATGAAGCCAAAGGACCCAATCCATGGCTATCCTCGTGTCGGACAGGGTTCCCTGCAGGATTATCCTCTGTGCACATGGATCCATGTTCCCACACAAGACTGAGTCTTTTGCTAAGGCCTCACGTCAGTGACTGGTGGGAAGAAGAGGCTGCTGGGTGGTCCTACCCCTAAATTATTTGCTGACTGCTTCCCTAGGGACCATGGCAACTGTGGCACGGACAAGAGAATCCCTAAGGACAGCACTAAATTGGGTCACAGCCAGCCACTTGCAGGAGAACAAGGGAGATGTCCTCCTGTTGGCATGGGGATGAGGTGCTGTCCCTCTTCTGCAGGGGCCAGAACCATCTCTAGTCTCAACAATCTACACTCTAAATTAAGGGCTACTATCCAGAAGAAGAAAGCAAAATAAAAGGAAGCAGCAGCAATACGAAGAGACTAGGCATTTATTCCTGGCTCACTTGCTCTTAATGGAGATAACAATACCTCACTCCTTGACAGCAAAGCAGGGAGACTTAATGCATGGAAGTTTGCCAAGTAAATTGAGATCTTTGTACAATAGGCACTTTCAACATGCACAACTCTGGCTTATTAAAACAAAACAAAAGCCGCTCACCTTGAGGAGTTTTAGAAATTAGGAACCACAGTTCCCCGTGGCACAACACTCCACAGGATTATTTAAGCTTGTGCACACCCGAACAGCAATGCTTGACTAGTTAAATACCTTACACCAAGGCAGAAAACAGCGAAGAAGACACAGGACTGCTGTCTCTTCCACACAATTTCCCAGGCTTTCTCCAGGGCCCCACTCTGCTCCCTTTGAGCAATGTCTGAGTTTCAAACAAGGCACTGCGTCGTGACCTTTTCATATCCTTACATCCAGTATATTTATATATCCAGTACATAGAAGGGAAGAAGGGTTGCAAGTAAGTGGCCTATTTAGAAAGGTCCCAGAATACTTTTTGTGCAATTTTCTCCTCAGTTCCCCATCCGTGCCTCCCTGCTGAAGTGGCAGGTAACCTGAGCAAGAGCAGCATGTGAATTGATTTGGAGGCGATCAGCGCATCGGTGTTCAGCTCTGGCCAGCTGCCGTGTCATTGATTGCCTCGGGATCGATTTGCACACCATTCCCACTCACCTGCCAAGTCAGATGGAGAGGGAACAATGAAGTGAAAAGAAAATTATGTATTTGTAGTAGACACTTTCACCTCTCTTCACATTCTCCCTCAGGAGAAGTTAAGGGACCTGGACTGATTTCAGTGCTACTTTTAGCAAGCGTTAGGAGAGAAGTCTGTACAAAAAAGGGGACAACAGGGATGACCCTCTTCCTCCATTCCCTTTGACAAGAACCACCTACAGCATAAAAGAAACTAATATTTGTGCCTGTAACAGAGGCAGAGATACAGTTTTGACTGATTAATAAATCTTTTACTGTACTGTGGTCTTCTGCACCAGCCACAGATGATACAGTTTTCTATTTGCTTACACTTCATCTAAAAGGGGGACTAGAGCACTCCAACACACAAGTATTTCAGATATCTATACCAGTGGCAGTGGCAATGATATTTCTCTCACATGTAAAATTGTACGTGACATGTAAAATTCTCTAATGACGGATAATTCCAACTTAAACATATCCCATTTCTATTGTCCTTTTTTCCCCTCCTTTCTTCTTCAAACACAAAATAGCATTTAACTGATCCACCACCTTCATTCCCAAAATGCTACACAGACTCTGACAACATTTTTCCAAAAATCACTCCAGAAAACTCCCATTATGGGCAATAATCAGTGGCTCTCAGAAAACCCGGTTACCCATGTCCCTTGTGAAAATGGGTGTCAGGTTCCTAAATCAACTGAAATGCACCACATGTGACACTGAGCTGCACAAGAAGACCCAATGTCAGGGGACAGAAACAGAGCAAATAGATGCATAAATGAGGGAAAGCACTATGCTGGGCTATTACACAAGATGCTTTGAAAGCAAGCTCAGACTCAGAAAATTCCTAATCTTCAAACTGCCGAAAGTAGGAAATTATAACCCAGCCAGTGTCACACTCTACCTGTCACATTTTATCTTTTCTCCCTTATGCATCTACTATTGGTCACTGTCAGAGACAAAAACGTTGTGTTAGAAGGGAGTTTGGTTTGACATTGGAGAGACATTCCTACACTCTTGTCTATCGGGAAATTTAATTTTCACAACATGTGTCAAATAGGTGTTATTTTTCCTTCCTAAAGAGTTTGCAGAAACAGGCAGAGTAATTAAAGGTTACACTTGCAGATACCATCGCTATTATAGTTATTACACAATACAGTCATATTATTACAGTCACCACAGCGTTGTGTTCCTCTGGTTTCGGTTTTATCAGCTGGAGACACTTGCTTTCTAATTTCAGGTACATTGCAGGCTTCTAGTGAATTTGGGTCTAAATGGCCATCTATTTAAGAGTGCTGGGTAACCTTTGCTTTGTTATCCTATTTTCAGCTTACCTTTAAGCTCTGCCAAAGCAAAAAACAACCTGGCACCATAAATTGGCCAGCAATTTACAGGGCCTTTTGGGTGACAGAACCTGCAGAATGAAGAGAAACTCAAAACACTGCAGAGCTATTCAGGGTTCTGTAAAGGCCCTGCCCTCAGGGACCCAACCCTTTTGTGAATATTTTTCTCTCCCATTTACAGAGATTTAAATAATATAGAGAATTTAAATTGTAAGCTGAAGCATCAATACCTACATGCAATGTACCCATTTAGTCAAGTGATTCCCATCCTTTTGTGCTCTTCTAAAGTACTTGGTTTCAGAGAATAAAACATTCATCATCTATCTCCAAGCAACATGTCACAATAACCCTTCTCTCTGCCCACCTTCTCCCTTCAGGCAATTCTTGATCCCTTCCTCCCCATGCAGATTATGAAGATAATGTTCCTTTTGCCCCATCCATTTTAGTCTTGTGCTTTGAATTCCTCTAACATCCTCCTCTGTGTCATCACATCATCTTCAAATGCCTTGTTCTGAGCTTCTAGCTTCTCCTCTCTGCTTATTCATCCTCAGTTCCTACTGTTCAGCCCCAGCAACCTCAGTCCCGCTACTAAACCATCAGCAGCCTCACACACAGAAAACTCCTCATGCCCAAGGGTCCCCACTCACCTTTGCCCCCTCCATAAACTGATCCTGAAGGCTCTGTTCTTCCTCCGCAACATAATACAGGACTCGCTGCTTTTGTGACATCTGTGAGAAACTGATAACAAAGCTGATAATGAAAATGTTATTGACTATTTAGGTACAATCAGTCCATATTACAAAGTTTATTAACTGCAAGTGAAACAAAGAGCAACTGCACACAGTGGTAGGTAATTCTGAAGGTTTAATTCTTCAGAGCTGAGAAACAAAACTGTGTTAAGTATCTAAGGTCTGAAAAAGTAAGCTTTTTCAAGAAAAATACACCTGGATACCAAAGACGTCTGAGATGACCCCACAAAGGTACAAGTGATTTTGAAAGTCTGTTACAGAAACTATTTTTAAAAGAGGAAGAAATAAAAAGAAAAACTCACTTCAGGTACAACCTTTACTCCATTGCTTATATGTCATTTATGCCTACTGGATTGCGTTGCAGACACATGCAGTAGGAATGAATAAATCCCGAAAGTCAGCTTATCAAAAATAAATTGCCAAGTCATTATTTCAGTTTTCCTCAGTTCCAGCAGAATGCCAAGTATCCCCCGGGTTTTTACTGAAATTTGGAGAAGAACCTTGTGAAGAATAACTGACCTGAAGAAAAAGAAGACTTTAGAGGAGGCTGGAAGACAAGGAGCATTTTGAAGATGGGTTCTGATATAAAATCCCTGAAGACAGCTGGCTCAAAAGGTGAAGTGTGGTCAGCATTTTTCTCCCCAACAGGATGCTGCTGCGTGAACCAACTGGCACACAACTTCCTTTATCCTGACAGCTGCTGGATGCTGATATGGGTACATATTTAACATTTTCCTCAGTCCAGCATACTAGCACTAGGCCTTACTCCACCTTCTGCTAGAGGTTCAGCAGAGGCACGTACCTAGAAATGTTAAAACTCCTCTCTGAATCCAGGTTCAGAAGAACAACCCCAGTCCTGCAGTGAACACAGCGACGTTAAGAACGTGCAGTCACGCCACACTTGCAATGTTCTGTGGGGTTTCTCCACTGACATGCTGTGGAGGGGAGCAGCACACCGAGCACTGACGCAAAGGTCAAGTTAGTAAGTAGCTGCATAAACTTCCTCCATGGCTCATACTAGACCTGGTATTTTGGTGTATTTTGGGTGCTCTACAGAACAGTTATTTATAGAGTCAAGGTTCCAAGAAATGCTCTGTACCATAAGCTTTTGTTTCCTGTCTGAGAAAAGAGGTAGTCCTTCCAAAATGAAAAAGTAACTATGACATTCTGAGCTTGAACCCTGGAACAGAAAACAGTTCATTTACAAATAATCAATCCCATCACACGCAGAGTTGCTTTGAACCCTGTTGATAATACAGCTCAGTGTAAAATACATCAATTCTATCAAACAGAAAAATGCAAACATGGCTGGGTGAGTCGTGGCAGGTTGTGAAACTGAGGGAGCTTGCGCTGTCCCTTGGGATAAGTAAATTTTCATCGATCTCCCCCTCCATTCTGGTGATCTCCAGGGGGAAGCAGATTGTGATGAGCTAGCAAACTCCAAAACCAGGAGCTTCTTGCACACTCCTTGTCTTGAGAAGGGAAACAACTTTGAGAAATCTTGTCTCCTCACTCATAGTAAAGACACAGTCTGGTGGCCACCTCTGTGTATCTCATATCAAGCTGATTTGGAACATACCAGGACATCAGAAGGAAATTCCTGAGTCCTTCTACTGCTTTCGTATTGGCTTGTTTCTCAATGCTCTTTGTAGAACTACTCTGCAGATAATCTAGTGGAAAAACAGCTTGGAGCAGATAATTGCAGGAGCTGGGAAGAAAGGGATGGCTTTGCAGGGGAAAGGAGGTGAGCTCTCTCTTTTTTCTTTACAGTGTAACTGTCCCACACAGCAATCTCTCTCTCTCCCTACTGATGTGGTTATGACTGATCTACACAGATCCATTCCTCTGCATTCAGCCCTGTCCACACACAACAGGCAGTGCCTTAACTGTAGCACAAAAGACCCTGTGAAGACAATTGGGCCATTGACAGATTCTTCACAGTCCAACTGAGGACAGTGCTGCTGTGAACTCTTCTCCTCATCCACTCCTCTGCCCGAAGAGGAGCTCAGATGTTCCCTTCCTAACACATGACAGACAAAATCAGCTGGGAGAGTTCAAACCAGCTGTTTGAACTAGACTGGTACTTCTGCTTGACACAGAAGAGAGATTGTTGGTGCTGGTGTTGATCAGCAGCTGGGACATTATTGCCCTTGGCCTGCAGAGAGGGAGCCCAAAGAGGGCATTTCACCACGGCCCTGCATCACAGAGGGACAACTTTTCAACTATTCCTGTGAAGGAATAAAGACAGGCAATGCGGAAACAGGGCACTTTTTCATCAATGTTTCTATCTCTGCATTATATCTTTAATTGGAGTATGATTTTTAATCCAAATAATTTAAACTTCTAAGCTCTCTCACATTTATGCACACCCACCAGCCTCTGAAATGAGATAAGTAATAGAAATCACAAAACCTTACTTTAATAGCCTATTTTATGCTGTAGGTAATTGGCATTCACTATTCTTTCTGACTTACAACTTCAAATACAATTTATTTGTATCTTCTTCAGTTTAAGGTAAGCTTATGTGAGGTACAGTCCAGTTCAATAGAGGTTCACTGCAAATACTGAGTATTTCATGCACAGGGAAGAGGCCATAGAGTATTTGTGCACCATTCTACCTCTAAAGTCCTCAAAACATTAATTACGAATTATTCAGTTTGTGAAATCTGTGTCACAGAAGTTACATTCTGTTGCTTCTTAAATTGCTTGGTGTAACCCTGACAAGAATCTAATGGAAATCATTCTGTTGCTTAAGGTTACCTGGATATTTTGTGTGCTGTGCCAAACTGTAGCTTATGAGCTCACCTTGGTATGAGACATACCAATCCTATTAAATAAACCTAGTCTTGCGTCTTGAACCTACGATCCAAACCCATATTCTTCATCTGCAAATCCAAGCAACAAAAGTCAGAGATACAAACTACTCATTATTCTGTTTCCTAAATATTATTTGGGAAGAATCAAGGTTTTCAAAGCTGGACACCAGGAATGGATATTCAGATTTATCATAATGCAACTGACATGGAAAACTTATTTCTTGGATGCAAGCAAAGGTTTACGTCAAAGATTGTGGAAGTTGATTTAAAAGTCCTGCATGGAAGCAGCTCTGGAAGCAAATAAAAAACATTCAACCCCTCAAAGATCTCCCTTTTTTCCATTCACCTTTCACAGTCTTCTAAATCACAGTCAGAGAATGGGTTGAGATTTTAGAATAGAAAGGACTGTAAATCCCAAAAAATTCTGGGTAATTATTGACTGAAAGGGAGCAACTTTTCAGATAAGAGAATCAGACACAGGTTTATCTTTGCTGAACACAGTAGCTTGATCTCAAAGAGACTGGAGGTCAGTAGACTCAAATATGTAGAGCCAGGAGAAGGATGAAGAAAAAGACAAACCTAATCTCTAATCCAATCTAGGAATGGCACTGGCAGAGGTAAAAGTCACATGTGACTAAATCTCAAGGTCTTCTGTCAGTAAGATGAAAAGAGCGGTGATGACCACCATTGAAAAGTGCAGGAGAATCAAAAGGCTGAGACATCATAAATCTAAGTCCACACACACCACTGATGTGCTAAATTCAAAGCCAGGAGCTCCATCCTTCCTGCTTGCTATATTTTGCGAGCCTGAACAGCATATTCCAATTCTTTGGCGTCAGAACTTTTTTTCCTTTGTTTATCTGTGAAAGAGACTCTTCAGTTCATGCCCAGAGTTTTAACCAAGGCAGTGAAACCTACCCAAGTTAGAATTTCAACTAACAGCCAAGAAATGAAAACTCCGTCACCTACCTTGGGATGTTGGTACTAAAGCATAACAATGGCACGTAGGAGGTCAGCATCAGCTGTTCTGCTGACAGCATTATAACAGATAAAATGGGACAGTGGTGAATAGCAAAGAGAACATTTGGAGCTGCAGCAGGGAAACAGAAGAAAGGAAGGGAAATCTGCCCTTTTAGCACCACTGTGTCTTTTCTTACAGAACAGGGCTGTAACGAGGCTCTAAACAGAGAGGAAATGGGCCCATCACAAAAACAGCAAGTGCACTGAGATGTCTTTGCAAACGCCTTCCACCAACATCAGCAGCAGTGCCTTTGCAGACTGAAGGACTGTTTGACCTGCACACATTAACTTACAGATCAAAACAAAAACCAACAACTAGATCTTCTCCACCAGATTCATTTTAACTCACTTATTTAGGCAGATCCCTGCATTGCTAAACCCTTGACAATCTCAGAAGCCAAGTAAGACAAACACCATTGCAGGAAAACAAACCAAAAATACCTACATTTTGAAGTATGAGTTTGAGGCTTGTTTGGTGAAAATTGTAACATAGTTTTGGAGTTAATGCCACTTGTGACTGGAATGAGGTATGTGCATCACACAAATTCCATCGTGCTCTGCCACGGAGACGTCTGTACATGCTCAGACTGAGGGAGGAATGTTTCACATCTGCATAGCTGAGCAGAAAACTCAAGGAACCTAGAACTGTTTGAAGCAACTAAGGAAATAGGCTGATACTGACTTCTGCAGGTTGTTTTGCCTTTTTTTTTAAGTTTGAGTTTCTTTTTTAAAGTTTGTTCTGCAAACACAACAAAAAAAAAATAGAAAGACACTGCATTAAACTTAGTTCTATTTTCTGTTGATAGAATTCAAACTTAAAAAGTACTGGTAAAAATAAAGGGTTGATCTCAGCACTCCAAAAATTCAGAGTGGGGAAAAGGAGTGCAGGAATGGGTGAAATGTAGGTCAGAGGATGGTGTCAGAAAAGCACCCGGGAAAAGCAGAAGTTTCAGACTGTTTATAACCCACCAGCTGAAAGTGAAGCCTCTAACAAAAGCTCTGAGAGCAGATGATCTGTGAAACCAAACCTGCAGATAACAAGATAACTCCTAAATCACAACCTAACAAATGTAGGACTTAAAAATACATATTAAGGCTGTCTTTACAGCAAGTGTTTTACTTTTGACAGTAATGAAGACACTGGTGCTCACCACACTCCCCCTTCACCCTTGTAAGGCCTCAGCCCAGGAGCCTCTGGCTGCCAGTTTTGTGCTCTTCCCCCATGGAATCTATAGTAACCCCAATCCAGAGGAAAGCAGAGTGAAATATCAGCACATTGAAAACTCTTCTCAGTGCTCAGCCATCCATCAGCATGTCTGTCTTCCATTAGCCAAGAGCACAAAACTTCCCATTTTCTCCCTTATCTTTCCAACTTGTGGTATTTCTTTCATAAGGCAACTTGGTACATGGCAGTAACATGTCCTGGTGTCCCTGACCTCCTCCTGTTTGCTGCTTCTTTCTGTAAACTGTGACACCATTTCTGATCACCCTCTGGTTTCTGCTGTCATTGAGGACAGTCTCCACAGCACCACTCCAGTGGCACCAGCAGAGATAAGCTGTATCAGCAATATAACCAAGAATGGATAACAGTGGGATAGTTTTATGGCTGGAGACTTCTATAAACAGCATATGTCATAACTGCATTATAGAGATGGACTTTAATGGGTTCACCTTCACCCTATATAACTGCTCAATTACATCACTAGGAACAGCAAGATAACCATTATTGCATGGTCCATGGTCATAACAGCCCAGGGGTTTTTTTGTTGTTTTTTGTTGGTTTTTTTTTAACAGATACACTGGAATAATTCATTTGCAAAACAGGACTTGGAATTTGATTCATGAAAGGTAGTAACAGGGCTCAAATCATAGTATAGTTTATGATTGCCAGCTTCCTGTATAGCCAGAGACCACCATGCAACTGTGCTTCTGGAAAACTTGTCTTTTACCTCCCCTTTCCAAACAGGTGTAACTGTCATTTAATGAACGCTAATTAAGATAGATCCATTGTGATTTCAGAGTACTTTTTGTCTAAGCTTGATAAATTTATCACAGACAGCCTTAACAATACATAACGAGTTATATCTGCACTTTCTGCAAGTCTATGCAATTAATTTTCTATTTGTGAAAGGAAATGGAAAATGAAATATTGTGCCCTTTCTAATGCAGAGGCAGATGTAATGAATGGCTTTGGCAAATAGTTGTCAAAGTATGTTAACTAACATCTACAAATCTTTTCCTTCTCCAACAATAGTTTCAGGGCCCAGGATAATTCACTTCCCTTTTTTGTCATATTGATATGACATACCAAATCCACTGTATCTACATAAAAGAAACATAATTGAATTCAAGTTGCAAACCAATTGTCTTCATCTTTTACCCACTGGCTTGAGAGATCCAAAGGGCAGATTAAAATCCACAGAGCAGCCTTTTCAGAATTCCCACTGGAGAACAGAAATCTGGTAGGCAAACACTTGAACAGAAGACTCCTCAGTTTTGGAAGAGGCTGCTGACACACACTGATCACTCTGCTTCCAAAGGGAACAATCCCTGTATCCTGCACCTCTTGTCAGCACCCTTTCTTTGTGGGGGGATGGGAGTATTCACTTTTTGCATCCGGACTTTAGAATTGGCTTCCACACCTTTAAATTCTTACCTGTACCATTAGAAAATATCTATAATGCCCTTCAAGCAGAGCATCCCACCCTGTTTCCATACTGTCAGGCAATTTGCTGCACTCTCCATTATTCCATTAATGCAAATAGTGATACACATAGGGCAGGCCTAAAGAGCTTGTCTTCTGTTGTCCCCAAATACGAGGAATTATTCACCAAAACCTACACGAGTTTAATCTTTTACTTTGCCAACTTAAGGCTTCAAAAAGTTAAGAAGCCCTAAGAGGAAGATTACCAGTAATTCCTTAAGTTGGGCTTTTGGGGCACTCAAACAGTCTTTAATTGCATACCCACACACCATTCTACCCTACTATCAGATTTCTCTTTTATTTGTAAACTGGGGAAGCAAAACATGGTTTCAAAACTTCAGGTTCTTTCATCCTTTTACATGACTAAGTCCTGCTAAGCTCTCAAAGCAGCTTTGACTCTGGCTTTTTCTACCTTTGGAGACCTTGCAATTTTCCTAATACTCTTAAAACAATTGCTTTTAACTTTTGGACATATGTGATATTAGTGTGATGCAAACCAGCCAAGGTCAAGTGGTTGGTAAAGCCTGAAATAGTTTAGCAGTCAAGGATAACAACAATGCACAAAAAAAAAACAACGTCAAATTGCTTGTAGGTCATCCGCAATAGCACTGAGCTACAAGAAGTTCCACAGCATTACACAAAAGAAGAAAACAACACTGCACCCACAAAAGCAAAATTGAAATGACCCAGCAGTACAACAATAGCATCCAATCTGCAAGTAGACTAAGGAGAGAAAGAACATCTGGATGAAAAACTCCTAGCACAGAAGCCATTGTTTTACCTGAAGTCATGAATGCAACTGCACTCACCATGGGAGAAGTTCATCCCCTTATAGATTCTTCAAAGCCTTCTGATTTTGAAATGCTCAGCCTGAGGCATGGAACTGCCTAGATACACGTTGTTCCACAGGCACAGAGGCACCACTCAATAGGGAAAGCTCCAGAACTGATCACTCATGAAATGTATAGGCATAGGTGGCATTTCAGCATTTTGCCTGTCTTTCCCACAATCAGCAGCATTCACCAAGAGTTTCCTTCCTGTGTCAGAGCAATGCAGCATTCATACCCATTTTCTCAAGCAAGGAAACAAGAGGGAGAGTCCCTGGAGTAATCAGCTACCTACTGGTTCAAGTATTCCCTTAGGAAATTCAGATTCCTCATCTGCTCAGTTTGAGTAGACACACAGAGTTCATTCTGCCATACTTCAGGTGACACCTTAACCACCTCAGCCTTCCCCCTGAAGTCCCCCTTCCACATTATGTAAGTAAGGTCAACAGTAAGGGCCTGCAGAGATCAAAGTTTGGGTCCCTAAAAGTTCAGGGAGCAAATCAGCCATGTTTTTGCAAGTGTAAGTGGAATACAAGCATCTTCAAAGACATCACCAGCCATACACACGCACATACACAAAAAGCCCCAGCTCAAAGGACTGACATCTCTCTGGTATTACCAAGGTGTTTCTGAATGTGTTGATGTGTCCCAGGCATGTTAGACCTGAAAAGTAGAACAGCCTAGCCAGTAGAGCATCTGCTTCACCAAGCACCCCTCACATGAAAGAAAAATTATGGGAGCAATAAAATAAATGCTGAAGGCACCACTGCTAAAGCCACAGAATCCACAAGCTGGATAAGCAGCATGAGGCTACTGAAAAGGTAGGCAATTGTTTTGGATCCTCCTGGCCTCTGTACCCACCTGATTCCTTCCTAGAGCCAGGTAACAGCACTCCTGCACAGACACAGAAGTTGTGCAAAGCCTTTGAAAAAACACTCATCAAGGAATACTACCTGACTGGGCCAGAGCAGCCTCAATACTCATTGCCAAAGACACAGGCACAAGGTATTGTGGAAGGACAGCAGTTACCTCACAGCACAGTGGGCCCCAGCAGATGCCAAGGACTGCCATGTGGAAACCAGCCTGCCACAAAGGAATATTAATGTCCTCAGCAAAAGCAACCAGCAGGATTTCTACGACTCAGAATCAAAACTGTTCTGGGGTATGGGCATAGGAGACAGGATGGCAGAAGAGGTGGCAGAGCACAGCTGTATCTTCAGGTGTTTGCTAGAAAGCACAAATATGGGAAAAAAATACACACATTGAGTCTGGAAACAGCTACAAAACTACACACAGCCCATCCTTGCTTTTATTGCAGGAGCTACAAGCTGAATCTGCAAAGCAACTCAGAAGATATCACTGCTAAAAATGCAGCTGGGCTCAGAGGTTATTAGGGCTTGTTGACACCATCTTTCGAGCCCTTCAGATGCAGACAAACTACTGGTACGAACAAGAGACAAAACTGCAATACAGACACTGTTAATTCAATGCAGCACAGCCTTCACAAGGAGCTGGTGAGCAAGGACCCCAACCTTAGGGTGCTGCCACGTGAAAAGGGGTGTTCAGTGAAGCAGAATGTGGGCTCAATCCCAATGAGCTACACAGCACTGATGTCAGAAAATGCATCCACCCAAACTGAGTTTCATAAATGTTTGTATCCATCTTTTTCTCAGGGTTACTCAAAAAGACAGCAACTCGGAATGTGATTTGAGAAGGTATGAAGTCATGTACAAGACAATCAAATCATGATTTGAATCAAATCATGAAGGAATCCTTCTTTCAGATGCTGTATGCTGGCCAGGCACGTCAAGTGATATCAACAACATGAGGAGTAAAGATGAGACACAGGAAGAAGTGCAAGCAACAAGAAAGTAGCTGTGAACATAGAGAAGGCTCCTAAGAGACATAAAGTAAAACAGGAATGAACCTACTGGCCTTGTATTCAAATGTCTTCATTATTCTAAGTGACTCTTGTGACTGCTGAGAACTCAACAGGTCTTTTATTACGACAATAATCACCACAAAAACACTTCTATACATACAGTGTCCAAACCATGCAACTTCAGAAAATACATTTTCAGTTACCAAGAAAAGAGAATTCAGCTCCGCCACACATCAAAAGGTCAAACCAAACTGGCAAGTTATGAACAGCAATGACAGGCGAGTCATTCCAGACTGGGGAACATCTGGGAAGGCACTGAGAGCAGTGAGAGACTAGTGGTAGAAAGAACAATGGATGAGAGAGGGGGACAAAAATGTGCAACAGCTAAAACCTGTCTAGTCTGAAAAGATAGCAGAACTAATACCAGACACCACTAATTAAGAAATTGTTTCCACTGCCAAATCATCCATTCCCGAGTAGTGCTTTGAACAGATAAATTCTCATTTATGTAACATGACTTTCTCACTGAAACAGCACAAATGTTCATGCATGCCATACATATCAGATGCACATATGAACGTGGAAATTAGTGAGAAAGCCAGCATGAGCCAATAGGCTTACAGCATCTGGACGCTCTTTCAAAATCTCCTGGAGAATAAAGTCAGGACAATGTCAAATTCATAGGGAAATACCTGATTTACCAATCAAACGAGCAGCTGCTTTCAAAGTTGAGCTCACGTCTTGGGTTTGTGCATTCAGATGCGCACACACGTGATGTTACAAGCAGGACAAAAACACGGTAAGTTCCATAAGCATGTTTACTTTTTATCTCTGATAAATACAAAGGAAGTGATTCAGACTTGCCCAGAAGGCAGGGATTCTACTGACATTATAGGTGTCTGTGGTTATGTCTAGGAGCCTTCAGACAAGTACTGCTTGTGAAAGAAATATTGAAGTCAGCTTTAAAGTATTGAATTCAGGCATAGGTACCAGACTAGCTGTGGCAGCCTGGAGCGCAGCAGGGGCCGATTTATCCTGCTGGAAAGTAATCATTGTGTAATTAATGGAAACATCCGTCTTTATTTTAGGGGGTGGATGGTAAATCTACTGCACAAGTTGTTAACTAAAGTAATGTAAATTTGTTAAACACATACTTTTTGCACCAACATGAGAGAATGTTTTATTCTATTTGTAGGAACCATTTTCAGGGGAAAAAGTGACTAACAGACCACGCTTACGTGACAGGTCACAAGAGGCAGGTTTCATATGCTGAGACGAGGGGAACTCCACCCTACACCCTGATCTTCCAATCTTGGGTCTTGACCTAATGGCAAAAGTCCTCAGAGACCCCCCCCCAAGAATTACTTCCTCTTCTCTGGTAAAAGAAAACTTCTGCTTCTCTCAGTTGCTCTATCCTTTTTTCGGGAAACAATAAGTATAAACAACCAAAGTCTTTTATCTGCTTCATCTTCTGCACAGGGAAGGATTAATCCTTGAAATTAATTTTAATAACAGCATCTCAAATGAAAACCAAGGACACTGTCTCCACCAGCACCGTATTCAGAGCAGCACAGCTATTGATTTAACTCAATTATGCTTTAATGTAACATTTGCTTTGTTAAACAAAGCTCAGCATCTTGGAGTTAATGGCAGTGGCCAAACACCTCAGTCCAAAGATGCCACTGTCTGAGGTGAAAGTACCGCAGCATTTTAACATGCTGCTGCTCACCCAGAGCCTGTCAGCTGAGGAGCTAACCCAGGTCACCTTCTGATGGCTACATGACTTACTCCAAGTTAGCTCAACTCCTTCTACAAGTCACTGAACCAGGCCACGTAGTCCCATCCGAGGCTGCCCACCAGTGTTCTGACCAGCAGATGCTGAATTGGCTCTTGCCCTTCTCAGAGCTGTGTTCCTGCATGTGCTGGCACAAACCAGATCAGCAGCTGGGCATTCCCAGTGTTGCAAGCAGACTATCATATTAATGCCCAGGTGACTCGAATGAGATGGGCCACAGCCAGGTACTCCAAGCCTTTCTCAAGGCACCCTAACTCAACTGGCACCATTGCTTCTTGTTTTCGAAGTTAACTTCTGTGGTAGTGGATGACAAGACAAAAACAAAATGCAGCATTTAAATCATGCCAATACAACACCAAACAGCCAAAGTATCAACTACATGCTGCCTTTTTATTAAGACATCAGTCATTTTAATTGCCTTACACAGTGGAGTTTTGGCTACACACTTAAGCTTCTGGACACTGTGGATAAGTAATGACACCAGTAGCTTTAACAGGTGAGCCTATTTTTCAGTGTTTTTCTTCCTGTTATGGGGGTTCCATGTCCTTTCCCAGCCCACTCCTAAGCATTCCTTTAATTTCTTTGGGTCTTTACAGAACAAGATGCACTCTCAATGAATGATTTTGAAGGAGCAGGAGAACCAAAGGTAAACAAGTGCAAAATCACACCAGCAAATAAAGTATGAATGTTTTAGCATTAATTCAAAGCCGTAAGGGTACAAAGGATTTGGGGAATTAAGATGTAACCTTCACACCAAGGATCTTCAAGTGAATGCAGACAAATTTTAGTAAAAGTTAACATTAGAGAAAGGAAAGATAACACTGCAGTGAGATCATCAAGGACTAATGCTGCTTTTAACCTGGAGCAGAGGGAAGACTGGGACGTTTAAAATCCCTTCAAAATACTTTTAAGCCAAGCCAATACATGAGACAGAAACAGTGCAGGTAGGAATATACTAAGTAGGGTTATTTTCTGGTACATATATGTATTTTGAACTGGACTTCAATGAAGAGGAGGTTGCAGCAAAGAGACTGATAGACTTAATAGCAACACAAAACCCAGCACTAGACTTCTTGGTGAGGTTGGGTGGGTGCCAGGGAAAGTAGGGCAAAATATTCCATTAACTTTCACTTTCACAGTTCCAGGACTATTCATCTTTGAGAAATGTAATAAGGTCCACAAATGTATACAGGCATCCATCTAAAATTACTTGGTTTGGAACTCCCATACCTTAATATTGGAACTACATATACAAACAAATGCAATGTGGGTGCTACAGGATCTTCAGAACCACAAGGAGAAGGACAGTAGTCAAAGTGTTTACATGAATTGAACAAAGGGTCAAAAAAAAAAAAAAAAAAAGGCGATTTCATTTCAAATATATCTAGGGCTTTCTCATTAGGCCATGAAACTCACAGGTATTAATCATGAAAATAAATGTTCCTTGCCCCTAGGTGCGACACAGTTCTTACACAAGAGAAATGACCAATACAACTCTTTCTCTGATCAAATTACTGAAGATGAAATGAATTTTAAAACAATATCCCGGGTGGATTATGCATTTAGCTACTTAAGAAGAGACTTGGTAAAGACCTCCATTTATTACTTTGAAAAGCCAAGCTAGTTGCTGCCAATAATTAAGGCACAGTCTTGTTCACATCTCACCTTAAAGGCTTTGGAGCTGAAGAGCCTACGGATAATAGCCAGCTGCCCTATTGTACCTCACACTTCGCTTTGAAAAGTTTTGAAACAAAAGTAAAATCAGTTAAAGTAGATGGTCTCATTCATCAGCACTTTATTTTGGGGACTTATCACAGGAAAACAACAGAAGTTTCATATATTGCCTTTTTTAAAAAATTAATAGAACAAATCCTATAGATGTGTTCTTACCTGTACATTATATGTAATCTCACAAAAATAATTATAATAAAAAAACACCAAAAGGCAGATGTTTAATTAGCACTAGACCCAAAATTTAATAGGATTTCATTTAGGCTGGGCTTCTCACGAGTATAAAATGAAGCGTGTGATGTATATTTGCAGGATTAGGGTTCATGGGCTGATTGCCAGACCTACACTACAGCTGCACTGGGGTTGCGTGCAGACAGTGCCTCACACACTGCACCTGCACCAGCAGCTCCTGCACCCAGACAAGGCTTTTGTGCCACTCAGCTACCTCTGAGGCTGCTTCCTTTACTCCACTTTTCCAGCCCAGCACACGGAAAAAAAAATCGAACAACCGCAGCTCACATTCCAGAAATGTCAGGGGATTGGTTATGAACCATGACATGGGCAGCCAGTTAAGAAAAGAGGGTATCTTTTCTATTTGAACTCTTAAAGTCTCAATGGAACCTTATCACGTTTAGGACAGGTTTTCAAGCTTTCCTTCACAAAACGAGAACTAGAAAGTGTAGAGCAAAAGCTCTGATTTTCAGAAAACTCACTGAACTTCAGTATGAAAAAAACCCAGACAAACAAAAATCCCTGCATATGGTTGGAAATACGATCATGAGCTAAAGCACTACTGTTCTTTAACTCAGAGTTCAGCTCTGTGCTGTTTCCAGCCCCTCTCAGCATTGCTCCTGGTCTGCCTTTCTCCTCACCATGTTGTACATCCCTGACCTCCTCCTTGCACCTCAAAATGGGATTTGTCAAATCCCACAGTAAGACATCCTAGGATGAGTTCATCTGTCAATATGAAAGCTTTTCTGCAGGTTGAGGTTCCTCAACTCGCTTACCTTAGCATGAGACAAGCTCCTGTGCCAGTGTACAGGAGGCGGGGGGAACTTCAACAGCACCAACCAGAGAGCCTTCAACTAGTTTAGAATCACAATTACATTTAGCTACAGCCCAGCAAATCCAAAGCCGGTGGTATTCAAGAGTCCAGCAGAGTAATTACCTACCTAGAAGAATTTTTTCAGTTTCTAAGAGGTGTAGAACCAAGCTCCTCTTTCAGACGTGCCAGTGTAAACCAACAGCAGAGCCCATGACAGCAGCAATCTGTTCAGATCTACCTCAGAGTAATTGACAATAGCTTTTGGCACAGCTGACAATTCCAAGCGGGACAGGGTTTTAAAACCACATCTGAAGTTCCTACTGCAAGTGTTGTTATATAAACTTCTCAGTAATTACAACATCACCTCAGTAATTACAACAACTTATGTTTTAATTCAAGCCAGTCTCAATTAAGTGGCAATTCTGTGGTAACATGACTAATACCCAACAATCAAGTCAATAGTTTCCTACCGTCCACATAGCAAAGCCATGAGCTAAGCAGCGTCAGGTGAACTCTGAGCTCAATCAGAGCTCAATCAGAAGATTTTCAAGGCACTGAGAACCTGATCCATTTCTCCCAGAAATCTTAAATCTATTCTTTTAAAACCCTGACCCAGGGAAAGCACTGCAGGAGCCATAACCGAGTTCAATAGGTGGCTCTTCCCAAAACAGAAGTGACAACACAACACCAAGAAATTCTCAGAGCAAGAGGAATCACTGGGGATATTCAGCTGGGCTTCCAAGTAGTATCAAAGATTCATTAGTAACAGCCATACAAAAATTATGGAAATTCACAGAACAGTTCAGAGTTGGGATAATTCAGGCAAATTCCAGTTTGAGGAATTAAGATTGTACTGGTTCCAAATAACCACTAATCAAATGTGTTTCATCCTGGTTGGAAGCATTCTAGAGCCTCACAACACCATTAGCTAGCTGCATGTTCGGGTGTTAGGTGACAATCAATCTACCCCATTTTTAGAGTGTTACAAGATTAAAAAGCATTGTATTAATGAAGAAATTTTCACTTGAAAGGAGCAGTGGTGACACCACAGAGGGGAATGTTTGTGTGTGGTCTTCTCATCAACGTTTCCTCGCTATTTAAAACAAAGCAAGCCTTAATGAAGAGGAGAAGACAGGAGTTATGAAACAGAACTGCTCCAAATAAAAGGAAGAAAATGGAAAACGGTGCCAAAAGGAGTACATGATATTAAACAGTGAACTTTTATAGACAATCTATAAGAGAAACTATATGATGATCTACAGAATAATTAGTTCCAAAGTTAATTCATATGCTTATACGGCACTAAAATATAAAGTGGCTATTCCTGAGGGTTTTCCATTTTTGTTAACTTTTTAACTAAGGACAGAAATTTTAAAGGCACATTAAAATTATCATCTATCACTAAATTACATATTATACAAATGTAAATGTGATCACACCACACTTAAATTCTTATAACAATAAACTATTCTGTTTTCTTCCCCCTGACATTTACAAAATTCATTTGGAGGAGTAGGATATACCTTACAGAGATTAGTGATAAATCATGTATTTTTAATGAATATCAATAGGAGAAACCCCAGGACATAACCCACCATCTAATTTGATTAAACTGTGCTTAAGGCAACACCACCTCTCTGGCTGGGGAATAGCACTATAATGACTTTGTGAGCATTATTGCAGGCTGTTTTAATGATTTAATGAACTGACTCTATATTTAGTTCAATAGCCTTAAAATGATTAGTGTTTAAGAAAAATTAGCTCACTTTGATCTGATTCTATTTGATAGTAAGTTTAAATAACCTAACCCTTCAAAACACAGTGGAAAAAAATTCCTAGAATCACAGCCAGCTAACTGCTAGAAAACATTATGGCAATCATTAATAACAGTTCATTTATGTTTAGCTACAGCATATGGAATGACACACTCATCCCCCAAGATGGGACACAGCAGCATATATTAAGTTGCATTATATTATTTTCCTGTGTTTTTTTAATGTGAAAAATAAACCAAGAGAAACACACCCTCCTGTATCCTCATGCAATACAATTTTTTTTTTTCCTTCATCAATAGTACCATCTAAGAACTTTAATTTGTGGGTCCAGAGTATGGTTCTGTGTCATCTAGAGACTGGAAAACTGTGTTGGGATTCTGGAGGCACAAGCTATGCTTGATGGCATCAGTCAGTCCTGGCAAGTTATCTGAAGTGCTCAAGCCATGAATGCAACACAGTCATGCTATTGAGAAAGGGGGAAAAAAAACCTCCGTAGTACTAAAAATAACACTTCCAATAGGAAGTTTACAAAATATGGAACTAAACTGGAGCTGAGTTTCTGAAAGGATGAAGGCAGAAACAACCACTCTGCAGGGTTATCTCTGCACTTCACCTGTGCAGACACTGCGATCCTTTTGTGATCTGAACCATCCCAGGTATATCACATCAGCCCACTCCCTGCACCAAGCTGCTAGAAGCAAACCACAAACATCCAAAATTATAACCCACTGTGCACATTCAAAAGCAGGCACCCAGTTCCACCATGAATCCAACCTAGATGTCAAATTCTTCTCCAGAAACAGCCCTAGCAAGGAGATCCTTTGCTGGTTTTAGCGAACACCAAAGGGGAAATGCCAAGTACAAGCTAAAACTAGAGACTAGTCCAAGACACCCTCAGACCTTGTGTTATGTTTTCCCACTTGCCTCTTCTAACGCTATAATCATGAACTGGTCCTTGGGGTTTTCTGTCTTAAGCAGTTCACCTACCCTTAAAAGTGAGCTCCAAATTGACAGCGAACACCTTCCTCTCCCCAGCGAAGAAGTGCAAATGAACTTGTTGCCAATCCACCCAATCACTGCAGGAGCCAGCAAGTTGGAGCTGACCCCATCACCCCAATGAACATTTTTTTCCATGTCCTTTTACAACTTGCCTGATCGTGTCCCCTGCAAAGTACAAAAGTTTGATTTGCCCAAAAGCAATTTCTTAGTGGTATTTATCTACATAAAAAATGTTTGGGTACATCCAGAATGTTCATACTGCTCTTTCTTATGGTTATTTTGTTGGGTGTCATTGCTCCAGATTTCCAGCCATCCATTAGGAACTGCAGGCAAGGTTCTCCCTTAGGATGGCTTTGCAAATTATTTTATATAATCTGTGTTCCTGCAGTATTTTTTCCCAGACCTTTTTACTGTGTTGGTCACCCTTTATGTTCAGTGAGCATTTTCCAATGTTTTATGTTTCCTGTTGAAAAATCTGAGACCACCACTTTTATTCCAGACTCACAAAATTGGTAAATATCTTTATCACCAAGAGTTTATTTATATCAAGATTTGAGTTCTTTATTCTGCCAACTCTTCCCCAAGCTGAGGACAACTTCTATTTTCCAAGAAACTCCAGCGTTTCTAAAATTTTTTAAGAATCTAATCTAGAACCTGATTTTTATTTTAGTAGAATAAAATAATAAGTAACATTCCATGGCAGTGACACTCCGTAGAAGTTTTGCGTCTACCCACATGTTCCACTTTAATATGATTTATCATCAACAAATTATTGTGTAGAAGGTAACAGTCATCATATATGCAAACTGGTATCTTGGTAAGAGTACAATTACTTGAATTCTGCTTTGAGTTCCAACATGAAACATGTCAAATAGTTCAATAAGGCACACATTGTCCAAATGACACACTCATATGACAAAAGCACTGACATATTGAGTTAATTTTCCCTTTCTGTCAAAAGCTACAATCAGATTGTCACAGTCCCATGGAACACTCCAATTTCCACTAAACTGCATTTTCTAACAGAAAACTGTTCCATTAAAAAAAAAAAAAAAAAAAAAAATCAGCCAGCTCTAATGTGCCTGAAGTCTATGCAATTAAAAAAGTTTCTAAATATAGCTTTAATCATGGCCGACCCCAATCTTCTCAGAAGTCCTTGCCCTCCAGGCCATCCCAAAGGGATGGGAACATCCAGTAACAAGCCAAAAGTCTCATGACAGTGTATTGACCCCATTTGATATTTATCTCTAGCCATTTGTGAGAGCTTCCCATGAGCTTAATTAAGCTCATTCATTTCCACAAATTGTGGCATCCTAGAAAATATCAGACTTTCCTTTGATAGATGAGATTCAGATGTGGAAGTCTTATGGGAGGCAAGGTGTCTCTCAGGCTATTTGACAGAGTAGCTCATGAAACAACTTATCTAATCCCTCCCCTCCACAAGGTGGAAGTGGAATGCACGTAGGATTGTGCCCTGTCCAATGCAGACCCCAGCAAGGAGCCACTTGCTCTGAACTGGGAAAAACTCCCCACATTGTGGAGAAACTGAACCCTTTAACTACAGAGGCAGAATTGCAAATCACAAAACAATTTCTGTCCTTCAAGGCAGTACTTAGAAGGAAAAACTCTTGCATCAAGAAGCAAAGATTTGAGAAGCAATCAGGGTGAGTGTTTCTGCACTTGGCATTTGGGTTTGGCTTTGAGTGTCATCTTTGTCTTCCCTACATTATTTTTTTCTATTTGTGCTATATTTGACTGCCTTTAGATAATTTGTTTTGTGTGACAAAGCCCATTTGAGGGGACACTGTAACAGCCTTCCACTGTGCAAAAGGCTGCTGCAAAAACTCACTACTTATTATACACAGATAAGGTAAAATACCAGGTAAATATAATCAAACATGAACAGAGGAAAGCAGTCTCACTCTTTATCATAATGGTCTTACAGTGAAGCCAGACAAACCTCTGTCTTGAATAAGAGGTAAAATTGATCCCACCTCAGGGCAAAATAATAAGCTAGCAAATTCCTCAGAGTTGCTTCAAGTTGGGATTTTTTTTGTTGTTCTGTTGTGGGGTTTGTTTTTTTTTTAATTTAAGAAAATCCATGATAACTGCAGGCTGGAAAAAGTGTACCTTAGTACCCTGTAAAAAACATTTCTTAATATCAAACCTAAGTAGAAAAAAAAAATTATTTCCCTAACGTAGAAAAACATTTTTTCCAACAAAACCTACCTTTCATGTATTTCACACTAAAACATTCAATCATGAGGTATAAGCTTAAACTCTGTTGATCACATACTTTTCTCCTACAAGCGTTTTCTTTTACAAAGCTGCTTCGATCTAGTATGTGGTCAGCTGAAGACCAGTGCTAACATAACAGTATTTTCCTTTCTTGAGTATATTTAAGCACTTTGTTTACTTTGGAATTTTGGTTCATAATTCCTATGCTATCCTAATTGCTCCATTTACCTTTAACATGTGTACACAGAGTCCATACCAAGGAGTTCAGGCACTTCATGCAAAGGAAGAGCATTTGGTCACCACACTGGTTCCATCATTCCTAATTTTTCCAGCTCATTTAACACCTTTTCCACTGTTTTATGCATACTGAGCACCAGTCTCATCTCAGCTGTGCTACCACCTTTGCACTTCATGTAACCTGAAAAAACATATTTCCATCTTGGGGTCCTTCAGTCCATCCAAACCTCAAAGAAAAGCTTTTTTTCCACTCGTCATATCTGGATCATGAACTATCTTCTTACTGCAGCCTAAATATAGATCTGTTTTCCCCAGTACATGGAAGCTCAGGATTTCCAGTGCTTTTGTTCTGAGGTTACAGTGAAATCTATTTACCAAGTTGTGTCCCTGAAACAGAACATCACAACAGGGGCACCAAAAACAAAACGATACCCACGTGAAGTCTCTTTCCCTACAGGAGATAAAAAGTCATTTGTAGCCAAAACAACCTTTTTTCTTTTGTTTCCTCTTTCTGGACATAACTTACCTAGGAAAGTGTAATGGATATAAAGCATTGTGGTTTTATACTTTCCTTTTTTATTATTTGACTTAGACAAACTCCAAGTGGCAAGATAAAACATTTCATGCAGATGATGGTACTTGAGGAAGCTGCCTAAAAATAGTAATATTTAATGCATATAGTGACTAAAAATAGCCATGGACTCAGCAGGTATTGAACAGCTACAGAGAATCTCAGCCATCAGGATCTGTTTACACAGATATTTCTGTCCCAAGACTAAAGAGTATTAGGAAAAAAAAAAAACAAAACCAAAAAACAATCACCACACAAAAGACATCTGTTTGGGGTTTGGGTTTTTTTTTTTTTCCCGAGTTACTAATATATAGGACACAACATGGGTGTGACAGGTAAAACCACTACTGAAGGGAAGGGTGTGAGAAATAGAGCAAGAGAAGCAATTTTGCTGCTCCAGATCTTGGCCCCATACCTACAAAAATAAATGGCTTGTGGACAGCTAACCTCAGGTCAGCAAAGCTTCCACTATTAAGTAGTTCCAGCTGGTAGGGATTTCCCAATCCCCCACTTACAGGAGCCTCTCATATTACTTGTTCAAATTCATGCAGATCTGGGATTCCAGATGCAGATTTTAGAATAGCAACCAAAAAAATATTGTACCATAACACAAAAAAAATATCCTAACTTGAGCTGTAAAGTGAAATTGCATGCTCCAGAAAACTACATGCTTCCCATATGAAGCTTTTAGGTACAAGATGCACTCAAAGTATAGTCAAAATCGGAAGAAAAGTGAGGGCCAACCTTATTCTGTCAACACTGACCTATTTTGTTCAGGTCTAACAGCTCAAAAAGCTACAAATTTGGTGAAACCTGGATTGTAAAACCATAACACTCCTCAATTACTTTTCGTTGGCCAGACAGGCAAACCTGTCATTTGACAACACATCATGATCCAAGATAGCAAACTTTATCACTCAGAGGTCATGAGAAAATGGCCACAGGTACAGCTTGCTAACCTTCCCTAGGTAATTTTTCACAGTTATCATCCAAAAAGCATAAAAGCATAAAAGACATGTTATCTTTGAGCTCCGTTTGTTGTAACATGGGTGAGATTCCCTATAAAACCACTCACTAAGTAACTGTTGTGTGTTCTTCAACACAGAGTCAAATCACTAACACATCATCTTGACAGTGCGTCAGGAGCAAGACGACACCTCTCCTCTCAGAGACCAACACATTATTTATCACTCTGCTCTGACTTACCTTTGCTTCCCACCCAGCACTAGCTCCAAAAGTACTTCCCTGCCTCGTTTCTTAGTACATATTTGAAGACAAACCTAAGCCAAGAGTTTCAGAATTTGGTTCACATTTTTCCAAATGCCAAGAACACATGGAGTTTTGCTCTTACCTGTAAGTAGACACTTGATCACAAAATTTTCACTTATGTTCACCTTCTGAAACCAATTGAGCAGTTTCTGTGGAGGAGTTTGAAGAACAAATCAAGTTAATTTCTCAATTCTTGCAATAAAAGTGTTGTCCTCATAAAATTTTGCACTGCATTCTTTGCAGGGACAAGCTCAAAGACTGGCTTAGGGCTCACTGGATTAGCCTCTCAATGATTTTGGTTTTTTCCATCCCCTTTAAATGAAATCAAAGTCTACAGCACAATGGTTTCAAATGAAGGATGTCCAGCAGCCCATGTGGAAATTCACAGCCAAATTAACATGCAAATCTTGACACTTTTGATACCAAATTAGAACTCTGTACAGAATCAAGTTCTAATTTAGTATTGAAACCTCTCTGATTCTTACTTAAACTAAGTCCATTGTACGGCTGAGAAAAGTTAACCCTTCTATTCTAGAGATATTAAGAGGTAATAGGAGCCAGGCATCTGACGCTTCTTTTGGAACAAAATTACCACAAGCTGAAAAGAGCCTTAACCAGTTCATTGCTGGCTCAAGGTAAAGCATGAGAGTGTTGGAGTGGTGTGTATGCAGTCTCCTCTAGAACTGGACAGACACAGAATTCATTAATATCATTAAAGGAATCATAATTGTGTCCCTCATGTGGGTTTGCCAGAGCAGTGTTGACAAGGAGAAGAATTGTCATCCTGACACAGCCCCACTCTGCTGTCAGTTAAAGGACTGGTCATGTGCAACACCAAGTTCTAACAAATCCATTTTTTAAACCTGAGCTGGGCAGGCTTGGCCTCTAATTGACCCATTTTAGTGGGTCAGGCCAGTGCAATAGAAAGTCCTTTGATTATTTATTTCATGCCCACCCAAGTTTGTTCCTCTCAGGAATTTCAATCCCTGCATTTATGCAACACCCCGTTGCTGTTACACCCTTCTTAGTGCTGTGAACTAGCAGAACTTTTACTTAATTTTCAGGTTCCTGATCGCCAGGCTTCTCCTGGGGTTTTGTTTGGTTGGGTTTTTCTTCCCCAGCAATTTGAGGAATGTTAGGAAGAACATAAATATTTCATTGTGTAATAACAGTATAATCAGAATAACTTTGATTGCTTTAAATTATCATTGCTAGCAGAACTCCAGGATTTAGAACTTACTTCATGCTATTCCACAAATGATGATTCCTGACTGTTTGTATGGTCCTTTACCCTCACAGCTTGTGGCCTTCCTTACTTGATACCTCCCCACAGTCACAGCAAGCTCCTTCTCTCCTCTGCAGTTTGGAATCAGGTCTAACTTGCAATTGCAAGTCTTTTGTTTGGGAATACTTTCATTTATTCTCACAAACACATTTTTGGGGTAGCCTACAAGTAATCCATCGCCTGATTTCAACTTCATAGCACAAGAAGATAATTTATAGTTGTTTTTTGTTTGGTTGTTTGAGGATTTTTAATAGCTACGTATCTGACACTCCATCACACGTGCACAAACATACTAACAAACAAAATTATTTTGTCTTCCAAAAGGACACTAATAATAGATTCCTAATAAAAAAATCATAGTAATAACATATCATTTATCTTAGGAGACCTACTAACGTGCAGTGGAGTTTTTAAAACCATGCTCAAAGCACACAGCTGGACATTATGTGAGCCAAAGCAGAATGGCAATCTGCATTTTTAAATCCTGCTGTAGTTGACCCTCAGGAGCTGCACTTGGTGCAAAGCAGCACAAAACAGGGTGAAATGGAAGAGTTATACACACACACAGAGCAATCCTAAAACTGGTCACAGTGCACATAGGGGAAGAATATCCTTGCAGGCACAATCCCAAAAAAACATATATTCAGTCACTTAATCAAGGAGCAGATTGATCATCTTGCCAGTTTTCTGTTCACCTTTTAACCTTTCATTGCATTGTTTTGCAGAGTGGATTAATTGAAATTCATTGCTCATGTTTTATTTTTGAGTTGATAATGAGTACAGATAACACTTGGATTTCTTCCTTACACCTACAACTGCTTTTCTGTCAGTGCTTTGTTCTGTGCCTCCAGCTCATTTCAACTTAACCTTTTCCAAATACTCGGGTCCCTGCAAGAGGATGTCTACATTAGCAGTTTAAAGCGTAACAAACTCGAGTATTTGGCACAGTTAACTCCAAATTAACCTCCCACCCTGGCTAAGCACAGATACGAGGAGCTCAGAATCAAGTGCTTGGGGCCAGTGCTTTTCTTCCATTACCAGGAGAAAACTGGCAGTGTAAACACTGCCTGCTCCTCTGCAGCTTAGTGATTGCTTATAAACCCGAGCAAGGAGTATCTGGTAGTGCCTTGCACCCACTTCCCTCAATGACTGCAGGAGGTGAAGAGTATACAGAAAGATCGGTGAAATTTTCTTTGTTTTAAAATGAAACTGTTTTATGGCCCTCGCTACAGCTACGTACTTTTAACCTCCTTGCTGTGCTCGTGTTTTCTGATTATACCTCTTAGCATGAGAAACATCTTTACCTCAATCCACTACACTTTAATTAGATGCTGCGGTGTGAAAAACAAAATCTTGGTGGAAAAGTAGCGTATTTTTAAAATACGGTGACTAAAATATTCTATAATCTTGGGGCAGAAGTAATTTTTATTTGCACTAGCTAGATACACTGAATTACAAAGAAAATTATTCCTTAGACAAGAGGGGGGGAAAAAAGATATCTTCAGATGAGACTTTTTTAATGCAGGTCATATGTTTGCCTTCCCCTAGTTGATCGAGAATATTAAAGGTACAGCATATTAATTACCATGTATATGAAGACTCTACCTAATCATAACGACCATAACACTAGAGTAAATAAAACCACTAGAAATACCTAAGAGCAGAGTATAATTTGGTTACAAACAGAAATTATCAGCACCTGTTTATTAACAGGTTTAATTGATAAATGCTCAGGCAAACTTAGAAGTAAGTATCTTTGATAACATCTCTTAACACAGACGCTTAAAAACAAAATCATTCTCTATTTGCATAGTCAGTCCTGGCTTTGTTTTTGTTTGCATGAGCCAGAAATCAGAAACATCAGGGCATCAGTAGCTTCGCAGTTTCTAGAGTTACTTCCAGATTGGTTATACACTAGGATTTGCCCTTTCAAGAGATTTTTAGAAGAATACACAGTTTGTTCAACTCTTACTTGGTAACTCTACACATGCCAGAAAAAAGTGTAAAATAAGTTGTAGAAAATCCTTATACAGACCAGCAGGATTTTGGCATATTTGTATTTTCACAGATATAGAAAATTATCCTCAGAGGGTTAAATGACGGTGGGAGGGGATATGTATTTCTAGACATAGACAGTGCACGTGTAACTGCAGTGGGCACTTTCATCAATTAACAAAAGCTTTGGGTAAACCTTAGGTGAAATAGATAATACCTCTGTCCACAAACTAAGGGATTAAATTGGTCTGCAAATCACTTGTGATATTTAATATTCTATCTGTTATATTTGTTTTGGCTAAAGACTTTCAGCTTGAGCAATTTCTACTCTTCCTAAATGACAGGTCCAAATATACATTTATTTTATGACTTATTTTTCATTTGTCTGAAAAAGCAAGAATGCCCCCTTTTGACAATTTCATATATTTCCCCTACGAGGCCAGGAGAGGGAGTAGTAGCTTGTGTTTTTCCCCAGGAAAATCAGCACTCTGGACGCCAAGTATTGTTTTCAGTTCCCTGCAGACAAGGATCGCATCCTTTGTTCATTATTTTTAAAAAAGATCACGAACATATTTGGGGGGGGGTGGGGGGCGGGGAGCGGCAGGGAAGAAAAAAATCACTTTGGGAGAAGTACATCTGCCACAAGGAAGCTTCAGACAAGAACTACACATTATGTAAAAAGCTCAATGTCTTTGATGGATAGAAAGCTATGCAGATGTCTGCACAGGTTAATCTTTGCAAGCTCTGTGCCTTGCTGAAGGTACAGCACAAATCCAGATCACCTGCTATCATGTAACTGAGCAGAGGCTGGCCAAAACCTGATATTAAGGTCAATTAAAAATAGACCCTGCTATTCTTCTGCCTCCAGTTAAAAAAATTCTAATAAAAAATGCAAAAGATGTATTTCGCTAGATTCCCACCCAAAACCTCAAGGCTTTTGTACTGATGCTGACAGAAAGCAAAGACTGTTTGAAAGCTCTTTTGCTTCAAGTTCATCTGCAGTGAAACCTGAAACATGACTTGAAATTCTTCCAAGATTCTGAAAAGCTCACCACCTGATCTTAAACAATTTAAATTCCAGTGTTAGGAAGTCAGTCTGAGCTCTCTAGACAGACAGTGGCAAATGACGTGGTATTCCAAAAGATGACTCAGAGGAGGAAGGAAAAAAAACCCAAAAACTAAAATCTTACTTGTGTGTTTTCCAGCTCTTCCGGAGGACTGTTATCTCAGCCTGAAAAACAAAAGGGGAAAAGTCCATAAATGAAATCATACAATGTATCAAGTTAGGCATTTCCAAGAGAAACAAGTAACAAGGTAGAAGGCAGATTCCGGTTTAGGGTTTCTCTTGGCCACATCCCGGGCAGCAGAACTGGAGCAGCACAGCGGCACTGCCTTTCACCAGAGACGTCTCCCCTGAGCTCAAGGACTGTCTGAGAGACTGACAGCTTAGAGAGAGATATATCAGACACCTGCAGAGAGCAGCATCAGCCTCGACCTCTCACCGAGAGTCAGCACCGACTTAAGGGTGCTGCATTATCAATCTTGGTTATTTTTTTTTTTTTCCCCCCAGTAGTTCAAGCAAGAGGCACATCCCTGCACCTGTGTGATCCTAGAAAACAGAGATGAGCACACTCTTCTCGATCCTCACTCTATGCAACAACCATTAACTGAAACTGCAGCCTGTTTCTCTCAGAGACAGATGTGCTTATGGTATTTAATTAACAATACACAACAGTCATGACAATTGCAAAGTGCCTTATCCAGCTGAAAAAGCACAATAGTGAAGCCAGCAGCATGGAATGACAATTGACATTACAGCACAGGAAGAAATCTCAAGTCAAATCTGGGAGAAATTTTTTTTACCTGACCCAGTAAGAAGTTAAAACAAAAAATTAAAACAAAGTTAACTTACAGCTGTCAAAGTAAGAATATCAGAAATCCTGCTGTACTCCCAAAAAATAGAAGTGTCTCTCTCTCTCACACACAAAAGAAAGATTCTTTCTGCATCAGTGAAAAATAATTTGACTGATTTCAAATTCCAGGTTTCGCACCATTGGTTAAGTTTCCTCCAACAGCACTGTGTTACTGGGTTTCAAGTGCTTACCGGGGTCGCTATGGCTTGTTACAATCCAGCTACCATATTTTCCAAGACCTGCATGGATATTTAGCCACATATCTCCCATTAAAGCTAAATCATCTTAAATAAAAGAATCACTGAGGGTCCAACTACCCCTGCATCTCCTTGAGAAATTTTAAGAAACTACATTCATGTTATATTCTCTCTTTGGTGAAGCAGTGGAGGGTGAAATCATCATTTTCATGCAATATTGCCTACAAACAAAGTTTGGCATTGGATAGTGGCATTTACCAATGGCAGGGGCCTTACCCACAAAAAAAATTGCAGTTTTCACAGAAGTGCTTGAGGTGGCTGCAATTCAACTATGCAAGTTTGATTACATATACAGATTTTCTCCAGCTCAGTAACATGATCTACAAAATCAGCAACGCAAAAATAGGAAACTCTTTGCAAAGCGTGGCATTGAATATACTACTTAGGAACAGCCACTCCGAACACCTTGTGCTTTGTCACTCCATTTACTGCAGTGTGATATGACTTAGCACATATTAAAACTTCTAAACTCTCTTTCGGTCCCTGGATTTCTTCACAAACATTCTGAAGCACGTTACCTATGGGAGGGAGTGTTCCAAAATAAAGATCCCCTTACAAGGAAAGCCAAAAGCTCCATCAAGGAAGTCTTTCTCATTGCTCCATCTGCTGCTTTTTCTTCCCATTCGACAACAGCCAAAGGCACAGCAACAAGTCTTCTACCAGAGCTGGAAGAAAAAGTTCAGGTTCAGATTGAACCCCTTCCACCTGAATTTGGCTCTATATCCAATTCTGTTCAAATCTAAGTAGGATGCTCACTTTCTTAGTGACTTGCACACTTGTCTTTAAAGTTATAGATTTAAAGTAGCTTTTGATTTTTCTTATATCATACAGATTTTTTAGTTGTCTCCATAGAAGTAAGTATCGTTTCCACTGCTGTTTAAGGTTACCAAAAGTTTGGTTTTCTTTAAGTGAAAAAGAAGTACAGTTGAGTTTGATTCCAATTTTATAAAACAGGGCTGTGGGCAGAGAGAATAATTTTCTGGAAGATTCAGAAAATTATTTTACATTACTTCAGCCTTTTTCTCTCGGCTCCAAGGACATCCACCACTACATTCCTCTGACCACCATTTTCATTATTAAGCAGCCTCATAAGGATATTACTCTGATTTAGAGAATGTTTTACTGGAAGCAAGTTCCAAAGAGCCCCTTTCCTACTACTTTCAATGTGTTAAGCATTCACTATCAGCTCTGGGATTTACCAAGAACTCAGCAAAGTCTGTTCTCATTCTCCATCAAAGATTAGAAAATTTAGGTGTTTCTATAGTTACAAAGAACTAGTTTCTGGAAAGCCCTTTATCAAGAATGAACTCTGCCTCACTGAAATGAGATTCTCCTTACTGTTATTTTAAAAATTCTCAAGATCACCTAGCCAGTATTAAAGGGATTCCACTAGTGGCTATGCAACCAGCTTTTGCTACGCTCTGGTTCTCTCCCAGGAAACTGAAGGCTTTTATCTGTTGCCAGCTAAGAAATATCCACTAGACTGAAAATCCACTGTATACTTTTTGGAAAGCTGCAGGGCTGAAGGTAAAAGCTCAACAGTACTGAGGTTTCTTTTCTAATCTGTTTCAAGTTCTGCACTCTTGGATGCTGTTAATTATAGTACAGTATGAAACTAGCAATATGAAAACCTATTTATTCTCAGTCTTAGTAGTTGAAGGTAATTAATACTTTTATCTTCCTACGTGCTTCATTGATGGGGCACATGAAAGGATAAATGAAATGAATCCACACGTAGTTTAAAGAAAAAAAAAAAATCAATTTATATAGTTACAGTCCCAGGAAAGAGGCAGGGCAGTCTATGCATGTCTCTTGCTTAGTGAAAAGTACAGATTTCTACATGAGTAAAAATAACCATCAAGATGTTGAGCTGCAGGGTAACAGTTCCACATCTGTGTCTGTTACCACTTCAGGCCCAGCCTTTAGGAGAGACCTTCACCCAGAATTTACATTCTACCTCATACTATTACATGATAACAAGATTTACACAAGATTTAGTTATGAATCAAGTATTTGGCATGTAGCTCCTTCCACAGCCATGACTAACTAGGGGTGGAGAACACGTACCACATAAACACCTGAATGCCTCACTGCTTTATTTATGCCTCAAAAAATTAGTTTTACTTCCTGATTTTTGCCTCAAGAATTTGTGGGCATTGAAGGAAATCCTAAAGCAAAACCAGACAACTCATAGACTCAGTTGCTCTCATGTGGATGCCACATTGAGGAGGATTCTCACACAGCAAGATTGCTGTGGTTTCATTGCTAGAAGCTCTCAGCCCTGAGCTTCAGAGCTCAGCCCTTCCCTTACCATGCTCCTCACTCACAGCAGAGCCCACTTCACACACTGTGAAACACAAAGAAAGATCCCACTCCAAGTAAAAACCCCTGCAGAAGCCTTAAGTTTCTTGCTTTAACATCTGTTTACTGCTTTCTAGAAACATTGCAATTAATTGTATTTATTCAGGCATAGAGCATACCCAGTGCTGTTATTCACATGCATTACACAACAGTACACAGAAATACTAAGAACCTGCCAGTCATCTGTCAGGGAAGGAACCAGCAGCTTAACAAAAAAGATAGTTGCACAGATGTGGACTACCTGGAAAATTCACAAGCACATGAAACCAGTTGTTCCCGCCACTTTTCCAACGGTTGAAATGGAATATTTCTTCCCCCTGCCAAGTTTTCAGCAATCAACATGGCCCACTATTTTTGTGGCAATGTTGTTGATGAAAAAATTATTTTATTTATCAAGATGTGTCTGATTTTAGCTGTGTAATGAATTCTTAGCTTTACTTTCCTGTAGCATCTCTGCAAACAATCAGTACATTAGATTAAAGTGTGACTCCAAGACCCCACATGTCCCTGTTTTCACATTATGGTAAAATAGTCTCCAATTTTGGTAGATGAGAGCATAATTAAAAGCAATCTTGCACAAGTTAGCATTATTTCTTAAATATCTGGAATAATTAAATACTCCTGTGCAAAACAACAAAGAACACCTAGAGACTTTTCCTTAAAGAGTGAACTCAGCCATCCCAGATATAAGTCACTATATCTGGTTAACATCAATTAAATAAGGGCTCCCCAGGGAAAACAGAGTGCTTCAAAGATGGAAAACTTATCTGGCAATGGATTCCTAGTGAATCAATATTCAATAATCTCAGAAAACAATAATCCCATCTGAAATCTTTACATCAATCTTCCCTGTGGACACATCCCCTTTATTCCGCTGCTTCAAACAGCAAGCAAAAAAACAAAACAAAAAAACTAACAAACAAACAAAGGGAAACTTTCAGACTAGAATGAAATTTGTTAATAGAAAAAGGACAAAACATTACTCAGGAGAAACCAGCAGGATGAAAGCATAATAAAGACTTTCACTTAAGTGTGGGGGCTTATTTGCACAATTGCCATTTTCTTCTTTTCGCACAGCATAAAGAAAACCAAAACCAGGAGTAAGTTATATTTACCCCGAGTAGGAACCCATTGTATTTTAGCAGAGTCAATGCACCCAAGAATGAACCCTGTACTCAGGAGCTCAACATCATTTCAGCATTTCACCCACACACTGGAACGCCCATCCCAGGCACTATATTCCTGAGGCAGACCTTGGACTGCCTCATTTAAAAGCAGTTGTCATGAACATCATGCACATCTAATCCACTGTTCACTTGCTTATCTCTGGCTTTCGATTCTCTCATTCATTTTTTCCCTATAGCTAAGAGAACACATAATATATTAAAAAAAAAAAAAATTCAAAATTTGATAATTTTTTAATGTCTTCGAATTTTGAACCTATCAGGAAACATTTGCATATTTGTATGCAATATTGATTTTGTCCTGTCTTTGTTTGCCAGTCATCAAGGCAGAAGTAATTGAGTATGCATATCCACCTGTACACACACAGATAGGCAAGAATTCCTAAAGGAAGCGCACATAAACTACATAAATGCAGTAACTCTTTTCTACAAGGTTCCTCTTGCTTTTTCCTAATCTGTCAGCCCATTACTTGTCGCTCTCCTTTGCTTCATGTCCTCTTCTTTTTCAGTTGACTTTTGTTCATTTAAAGATTTATAAGAAAGCATCACTTCCGTGCTTACCTTGCACATAAATTCTCTGACTAAACAACTGTTCAAAAAGAAATTATTATCAATTATCTATGGTTTACTTCATCACCTGCAACAAAGAAATCCTGTGAACAACGCACCAGACTGGATACAAGTGCCAAAATCACAAAATCCTCTAAAAGAAGCTGAGCTCTACTTATGGCCTCTTTTCCTGTTTTTGCATGAAGCTGAACATAACACCATCACATAAAAAAAGGTGAGGGGAAAAAAACCCTTCAACAGAGTTTTACCACAAGGTTAATGGATATGAAAATTTCTCCCCACTCGCACATACAATTGAGGTGTTTCTGTAATTATCAGTATCCATTCCCCTCTTTAAAGTTTCCCTGCAAGCAGCAATCAGAATTATATACGATCTCTGCATGAAACTAATGAATTCATGACAAAGAAGACTCCTCAACATGATAAGAGATGGTGTAGCAGGGGTATTAGCACCAGGCTTTAATGCTCAAAAACAGGCTCACAGCCACGTTCACACTATAATGGAACTGGAACAGGACCAGTGTCACACACCAGCAGCCGTCCAATGACTTGGGTGCCTATCAGAGGAGTAAAGAAAAATGGAAAGATTACACAGGTTTGTTCTCTTCCTGATAAAGAAAATAAAAAACAAAACCAAAAAAACTTGTCTGCTCTCTATGTAAAGCTTTTCATAAAGATATTCATCTGTAGAAACTTCTGTTCAGGTCAGAGAAAATACTTTTTCAACAATAACAAGTCACAGGTCTCCGGTACTTCAGTAGTATGCTGAAGAAAAAAAACTACAAGAGCCATATCCTGTTAAATTTTGGCAATACCTTCCTGGCAACTATTCCTGAGATCCAGGAGACTTTCTGAACTATACCTACCCCGTAAGATTTTTTCCTTCTTCAGGTGCAGCTAGCAGAGCTCACTGTTGTTGTTATAAAGTGGCAATCTTAAATTACAAGTGCACTTTTCACTAAATTTTCTTCCCCAAAAGGAAGCATGTTAAAGGAAAACTGAAAGGGCAAGGAATTTATGCACTTAATAGCTTTGGAAGGTACCAGAGCTCAAATCAAATCTTTACAGAACCACAATATCCAGGTTCTCTATAAGGCATGCAAGCACCTCACCACACAAGGTTTGCTCTGAGAGTGAAACCCCAGGAAAATTAAGAAACCTACAATTCCCTATGCCAGCTACTTATCCAAATGCTATCATCCTTCGACGTTGTTAAGCAGACCCTTTGCTCATGCTTAAGCATCACAGGTCCCATCCACACTTTCCCATAAATGAATATCCCAAAGATACCATCCTCACGTCTGATGTTTGCTGGTGGAATAAAAAAACAAACACTGTTTCATGGGCAAAAATGAGTGAAGAAGAAAGGGAGATGGTGGATTTGGACATGGTTGCAACAAACACACATCTAAGGAAACAGCTGGAAAAGCAAAAAGCCCTGAACACCCTCTGCTATCATCTTGCCAGTTCCCAGACATTTAAAGCTTTACCCCACTATCAGATGGCAGAACAGCAGCATCCTTTGGATGACTGGCTCAGGTAATCAAAGCAGAAAACAGCCAGAAATAATACTGCCAAGTGATTAGAAGAGAACTGGTGGCAAATTTAAACACCCTTTTGATTCATTAATCTCCCACAGCTAAAGACAAACCTAAAGCGAAATTACCGTGATTGTAAAGCGAGCACTCCTGTCCTGTGGCTATTTTTTGGCCTGCTGAGAGAGAATGAACTGATCAAAGACAGACACTTCAGTGAGATTAGTGCTGCTTCAGTGAGCTCACAGTTAGTTCCCATTAACTAACCTGTTTTAGGAGCTGGTGACACCGGCATTAATCTCTGCTTCAATTGGAAGCAAAACCAGGGAGTGACCCGTCCGTCTCCTGGCGACAATTGCACCCGCCCTGCGAGCTCCCGTGAAGCCTTTTGCTGCTGACGGGGCAGGGAAGGGCACTACGAACTTCACATCAAGGGCAAGAGCACTCAAAACTTCCCTGGGAAAGCAAAGCAGAGGCTCCATTTTGGTGGCTCGTCACCAGGGGCACGTGGAAATCCTACCAAGTGATTGCAGCGAAGGGAAGAATCCCCAGGAATGGCCCATAGGAGGAGCTAACTACCATCAGGAAAAGCCAGCCTGGAAGGACAAGTGGCAGTGTTAACAGTCCCAAAGCGATGCCCTCCAAGGCAAGCCTGGTGCTCCAGCAGCAGCTAGGACTGGCTTAAAATATAAAATGTTCTATGCATTTACAATTCTCAGCAGCTTGCAAGATTACGACGCTACAGAATTACAGCCCTTTGCTAAATTGATGAAATTCAAAAATAAAGAAAAAAAACACCCAAATTCACAAGAAAGTACTCAAATCCTTCATCCACCACCTATTTAAATCCATCCAAGATCTGTCTTCAGTAACCCTACATTCTGCTGTTCAGTGTTATCTCTCAACATAGATCTTCCCTATGATAGATTAGTGAATCCTGGGAATGTTTATTACAAAATGCAGCTTTCCAGAATAGAATTTCATATTTTAGCTGATATTCATCAGAGCCTAAATGTATATATACGAATTATTGCTGATAAAAATCTCTCTAGTGAAATATAGCACATTACACAGATAAGATCCTCTGCACAAATACAAAGTTTGAATAAACTATTTTTTTCTGATAAATTTCTGTGATGTGGACAATATTTTAATACCACACAAATATTTTCTCTGCAGCAGTCTCCCTCTCAGGCATATTTCACATGCTGAAGAAGAGAATCAGGTGCAGTAGCTGATATATAACTTTTTATGCATAAATCCCAAATTCCTCCAGAGTTGCCTTAAAAAATCTGTTCAGGCTCATTCATCTCTAATCACTAAAATTTTACAACACTTAAATGTGATAATCACAAAGCACTTTTCTCAAATAAAATAGTAATGGATAATTGGCTCACTTGGGATAGAGAAAGACAGCTTTTAAAGAGGGAAAAATGGACAAGGTCGCCACTTCCCACTGAAAAAGGGACAGGCATTTACAAGCAAAATTCCCTATGGAATACAGGGTGGCACCTGAATAGACCTGAGCGGGAAAAGGGCAAGAAACAACAAGAGCAAGATTATAAGGAATATACACACAACTTCTTTTATCCAGGAGTAAGTAGACTGTCAAACTTCACTAGTCTATCAAACACGTGGTCCCCCACAAGCGCTTTATAAACCACATCACACTAACATCATTAACTTCACAGATTAGATTAAAATAATATATACAGACTCTGACACGTGAAAATGCATAGCCTAGGTGTTTATAAAGCACCTCTGCATAATTCAATAATACCCTCTAAGAGATTAAAAGTACTCAGATATCACCTCATTTTTACTGCAGAGAAGGATATCGACTCCTTGACAATGTAGCAGCAATTTAAAAAATAAAACAAATAAGCCCAAACATCCCCCACTCACTTCCTATCACACTCAAGCTAATGCTATCTGGATGACACAGACACCCACCAAGAACAAAACCCAACTACAACATTTAAATAGTTTCTAGACGTTTCTATAACCTACGTGCTACACAGAAGTATTTTGAAGTTAATGTAACACACCCAGCAAAGGAAAGCACTATGTGGACACAAACTGTCCTCAAACTCTACATAGTCTGAAACATGACAGGGTTTTGTCACTGCTGCAGGTAAAACTGTGGAAGTTATGGGGGCAGAATGCACCAGTTATACATTAGAAACAAATAACTAATAGTAACTAACTAATGCTAGACTAAATAAATGGCAGACAACAGGAGACTCTTATTTTCTTAAAAAACAAACAAACAAACCACCAGAAACCACTCACAGAAGAGCTAACCCAGTCACCTCATGTAACACTGGGAACTAAAATGCATAAACTCCATATCAATAAAAACACTATTTAATTATTTTTCTCAGCACTGTCCCTTTTCCAGGAGAGAAAAAAAAAAAAAAAAAAAAAGGCATTTTATTTGTGAATCCAAGTTCTAGCTACCATAAGAGCTCACCTGACTACGTCACTCCAACACTTTCTTTTTCTCAAACACCTCCTGCCTTTTCTCTTTATTGGCTGAGCATTGAAGATGGTTAAGCTTGATTAGTCTTCACTCCCATTTAACATTAGAGTTGTACCTGAAGAAAAACTTCTGTGATTGATGAGCTGTTGATTTTTTTCCTAAATGTTCCAAGTGAAAAATTAAAAACCAAAAAATTAAACTTGGGTAATTGGCCTGGTAAACTCAGGAAAAATAAAGGCAGGTGTTTTCCTCACACTAAAGAGATGGTATGAAAGTGAGAGAAAAGAAAAAAAAAGTCCTATACAAGTTTTCCTGATTGTAGGACCACTGTATTGTTGCGAGGACCATAAAATATTAAAGAAAACCCTAATGAATTTCTGAGGATAAAAGGTGCTCGGCTACAGGTTTAACAAAAGCTCTCAATAAATTTGCTTAAATTTTTTTTCTTTACCAGTAGAATTCCTTGCAGAAGCATCAATCATATCAAAGACTGAAATGTCAGCACAAACACTACCATACAAATGTTCAACGGATAAAATAATTTTCAACTCCCCATAAAGTTGAGTAGGGTAGGTAAGACTATCCTGCTAAAGATACACTTGTTTGTTAATTTGCTAAAATTTCAGGACAAAAGTTAAGTTTGTGTTTCTTCAAAGCGTCTTGCAAGTTAATACATATTTTCCCTCAAAGAAGATGCTACAGACAACTCAGAAAAGTACGGAAATCATGTGCTAATCTCAGAGAAAAGCTGTGATGTGGCAAGACATCAGGGCAGCAGGAAGAAAAAGTTTTTCCAAAGATCTATTCAACTTTACAGAAAGATTGTGCATTTGATTTTTTTACTTTTTGCAGACTTGAATGTAAGGGGGGGAATTGTCATCCAAATGCCATATTCTCAGGGTAGTTTGGCTAATTTAATACTCAGTTTATAACACACTGTGTTAGCCCAAAATTATTGTAATTGTGGCCTGAACAGGACTTCGAGGAAAGACGAGGCAAGACTATTTACAGGAGCATGCAGCGACAGAAGGGGGAATGGGTTCCAGCTGAAAGAGGGTAGGTTTTGATTAAACATTACGGAAAAAAATCTTCACTGTGAGGGTGGTGAGGCACTGGGACAGGAGAGGCTGTGGCTGCCCCATCCCGGGAAGTGTGCAAGGCCAGGTGGGATGGGGCTTGGAGCAACCTGGGACAGTGAAAGGTGTCCCGGCACACGGCAGCGGTGAGATTGGATGATCTTCAAGGCCCCTTGCAACCCAAACCACTCCGTGTTTCTATGATAATTATATGTGGTAATGACATTGTGGTGGGTACTCAAAGCTGTTTGCTGACCTTAGCAATTGTGTTAAATCCTCCCGATACCAGCTGTAGTCCAGGGATGCTGGGCTTGCACTTACTGGATGAAATTAAACCATTACAAGAGCGATTCCTGGGGGTTTTTTTCACCCGTCCTCTCTGAAATGGGGTATCAGGAGGTTGGTAGGAGCCTAATTCGAGAGCGATTCCTGCTCTTTTTTACCTCTCCTCTCCGAAATGGTGAGTCAGGAGCGGGAACGTCCCGTGCGAGGGAAGGGCGAGCAGGTGCGATGCGGGGCCGCCACATGCCGGGGACTAGCCCAAAATTATTGCAATTTTTTTTTTTTCTCGGCGGGTCCGTCAGAGCCACGGGGAAGGAACATCGGCCACGGGGAAGGAACACCCTCCCCGGAAAGCGCTCAGCGACCCTGGCGACGGCCTGACGACATGGCGGGGGGGGGGGGCCGTGAGGGGACGCACCCGGCCGCAGCCGGCCGCAGCCGCCAGGGGGCGCCGAGCGGGCGGCGCGGGGGCCGCCGGGAAGGGGGCGGTGGTGTAGAAGGGCGGGAAGCGCGGGCGGCGGCGCGGGCTGTGCGCGCGCGCCATGAAGGAGACGCGCGGGTGAGGCGGCGGCGCCTTCCCGCCCTGCCCGGAGGGGACAGCGGGGCGGGAGGGGGTCCCGCCGGAGCTGCCCCGCGAGGGGCCCCGGCGGGCCGCGGGGGCCGGAGCCGCCCTCGCCCGAGGGGAGGAATTCTCGGTTGAAATAAATGGTGGAGTGCGGGTGGCGGGGCCGTCCTCGCCCGGGTCTCACCGCGTGTGGCGGCGACGCCGTCGCCAAGCAACGGCAATGGCGGGCGAGGAACGGCGGTAACGGGGCTGCTGCGCCTTGGTGTGGGGCTGCGCGTCCTGCGGAGCCCTGCGGAGGAGAGACTCCGCCTGAGCCTCGGGCGCTGGGACGGGGAGACTTGAGCTGGCAGCGGCCGCCCGCGGGCTCCGCGCAGCATGAGCTGGTGCGGCGGCGGTGAAGGGTGGAGTTGGGCTCCCTTCGTTGAAGGTCCCAGGTGGTGGGGTTTTTCCTTGTTTTTCCGCTGTTGGTTTTGGTGGCTCGGGAGCTGCTTTCTGGTCGTTCTCTAGCCCGCGCCGATGGCTGAAGGCAGCGCCCTGAGCCGCGGAGCGTGAACTCACTCTCGACCCCTTGGTGTCGATGGGGGAGACACGCCTTGCAGCTTCGGGAAGCTATAAATAAGGGACAAAAACTGCAATAAATCCGTTTAGGTTGGCTTTTTGTGTAAAAGTGTGATTTACCGGAACAGACGCGCGTTGGAGGTTTTTGCTGGGGCGCACAGGTTGTAACAAGATTTGGCAAAATATTAAACTGCAGACGGGATTCTTGTTTAAACGGAAGGCTGATGGGTGAATAGGTAGTGTGCCATGTGTGTCAGGATCCATAAGATTCCGTAATTATGTGCTTATATGCTTCAGCGAGCAGAGACTTAAGTTATTTTTTTATTCCAAAAGAGCGACAAATTCTATGGTGTTTTGCTCGGTGAAACTTTCCTGGTGTTGTTTCCCTCGCTTTTCAAGTTATGAGGTCAAACTATTAGTAATATGTGTAAGCAACTGAAAAATATCTGCTGTCAACTAGAGGCATTTTATATTAGTAATATTCAATTAATAATAAATATATTTGATGTTAATAAGATTAGCATTATCTAATTGATATTGTGCTTTACGTCAATCTCCAGTTATATTATCTGTAGGCAGAATGAGGCAATGAAAGGCAGGTGGTGCCTTTTTGTACCTTGGAAAGGTCTTAAACGCTACTGCAGTCTAAATCCTTTTCTTGTTTTGTGCCAACTTTATGAAGTGCAAGTCGTACAATGCAAGTAATGCATAAAACATGGTAGCAGTTGCTGCTGTAGGTGTTTTAATTTAGTTGTAATGCACAGCAATTAAGCCCAGGCTTTCCTCCTGTATTTGTTATGAAAATTATATCATAGGAAGGAAAATATTCATTATGAATGTTTTTATTTATGAAGTGGAAATTGCCAATGTCCATAAACAAGGTAATATAGGTCAAGGCCTAGTTAAGCTTGTAAGTAAACAGCTTTTCTGACGGGGGACTAGTTGATAGCATTACAGTCCTAATACCTGCACCCCCCCTGGTTTTTGGAAAACACAGAGAAGAAAGTTTGAGAAACAGGCTTGGAGAGAGGAAAGGCGGGGAAAAAAAAAACACCCAAGGTGACTGCAAGCTCTGTGCGTAGTTGCTTAAGGTTACTTAAAAGAGAGGGAAATATCTTCAAGAGAAGGAGTAAAAACAACAATTAGAACCAAGGAGCTGTGTTATAACCTGTCTTTTTAAAAACCAAGTAGTGAAGCTGGCCTTTGAGCATTTCCTAATCTTGTTCCAGCCAGAATGGAGTCAGGTACCTAAAATAGGTCTAAATATCTCTTGCTTAACCCAGCTGATCTTTGAGGCTGTACATATGTGAGGGAGGAAAATATCCAGCTTAAATAATGGCACAATTAATCCCTTGTAAGCCTTAGGGTCTGGGTCTGGACCCTAATGAGCATGATGAGACCTTTTGGGGGGCGTCCCCCTTTTGGTGCTTGTGTTTCTGTAGAGATCCTCGATGTGTTAAGCACCATTCTTACCTCCTGCCCCACTCCTTTCTCCTGTGTTCAGCTGGTAATGCAAAATAAGGTGCTTTTTCTCCATTTCCCCCTTTCTAAAGCAAGGGGTTTATATAGTAGTATACTGAATTTGTTGCACCAACTCTGTTTAACAGACCTATATGCCTTTACAATCAACTATAATCCCCTTCCTGAATCAGTAGAAACCTCACAAAAAACCATTTAACTAAAAGAAGTTTAAATGTCATGTTTGGTGTTAGCAGGAAACTGTTGGGAGTATCCTTAAATTGAAACTGAAATGTGTCCAAAACTTCTGCTGACTGTAGGATTGTCCTTGGTGGGTTTCAAACCTTTTCATTTCCCTGTGTTTAGTTCTGATGGGCTGGAGCAATGCAGATAAATTGTGTTAAGATGGCAGCATCTGGGATTGTGTCTTACATGCGTAAAAGCTTTTTAAATAAAAAGTAGTTGTGATTTCTAAGTGAGGTCAAGTCATCTAAAAATGATGAGCAAGATTTTCTTTTTTCTCCTTTCTGTTAGCATTGGGTTAAAGGTCAGACATGAATTTGTAAAGTGTAAGCTAAAGGGTGTTTTCCAATAGGATTTTTTTCTTTTATGTACTCATTCCTTAATTTTCTCCCAGTACTTCCAGGCAGCAGAACCAGCCTCAAGGGCACTATGGACTTACCTCTCCAATTAGCTTGGCTCCTCCTAGTGATAAAGACCACATTCATACTCAGAAGCTGATTGAAGCAATGAAGCCATTTGGGGTGTTTGAGGATCAGGAAGAACTCTATCACAGGTATAACGACTAAAATTTGTTAACCTCTTGGGGGTTTTTGTTTGTTTGTTTTTTTAAAAAAAACAAACTTAGCATGAATTTTCTTTACAGGACAACTGTTCTTGGTAAACTGAATAACTTTGTCAGAGAATGGATTTCAGAACTTGCTGAAAGCAAGGTAAGGTTTTTTTGTTTTGTTTTTGTCAAAACAGCTGAAGCCCTTTGATTTAAGGGCTATGCTACTGGGATCTGTGCTAAAGTTCAACTTTTAACTTCTTAAAAATCAAGTAGAGCTGTAGTAACTGCCACTGAAATAAGTTATAGAAGATATTTCAAGATCTGCGAATCTTTGGGGAACTGAATAAATTCCTGCATTGGCTCAATCAGTTGACTCATAGCTGTTAACAAAGCCAAAAGAAGGCATTGTGGATGAGAAAGATGGCAAAATTGGCACTAATCTTGCCCCAAACAGCCTACAGCACTCAGTCTAGTTTGAAATTATGATTCTAGACATGCCCATTGAATGGCTCTTAGGCTGTGTTAATTTATGTGCCTCAGCTGCAGGGAAGACTAATAATAGGTCTTAATTTGTATAAATTAATAAAAGTATTGTACATCACCTATAATCATTTTTTGAAGCTGCAAGCTCAACTTTTTTCAGAAAAACAGAATCACAGCCTAGTAAACTACAATGTAAGGGAGTGAGAAGACATTGCTTATGCAGGCTGTTACAGGTTTTCTGAATAACTTACATGCAAGTTAAACTTGCACAGAGGATAATGTGCATCTTAAACTTTCTCTTCTACCCACAGAATCTTCCCCCTTCCATAACAGAACAAGTTGGTGGCAAAATATTTACATTTGGTTCCTACAGACTTGGCGTACACACCAAAGGTAGTACTTGCAGTGCCTGGTCATAGTTCTGATGTTGGAAAGTGAATTCCAACAGTAATAGGAGAAATGAAATCTCTCTGCAGGTTCGGACATAGATGCCCTTTGTGTTGCTCCCAGTCATGTGGAAAGATCAGATTTTTTTCAGTCATTCTTTGAAAAACTGAAGAATCAAGAGGAAGTAAAAAACCTAAGAGTGAGTAAGCTCTCTGCTTGACTGTATAAATTTCACAGAATATTCACGTTCAAGACTTGCATTGGTAGTGAATATCTTACAAGCCAAAATTTAAATCAGTTTTGAGTACCCTCTAATATACTGGTTTATGCAGCATGAGAATGTTGCTGTCCAGCTCTTGGCTCCTTCCACGGTGACTACATCACATAAGAGTGTTTGTGATCCCTCTCCCCTCCCTGTGTTTTGGGAATGAGTCAACTGTATCAAAAGGCAAGGTTGTCTCTGGAAGCTGTGTTTTCACCTTGGATCTAGTAAGGGCTTTCAGCCACTGATACTGATGGTTTGTTGTGCTCAGTTTGTTACAGTTCATGATCAGCCTCTGAATCTCTTGCCTAAATGAAGTCTTTTAATAAAATCTAGTACTGGTGCCATAATAGTGCTATCCTGCCTGAGAGTTATGAGCGTTTTTTTGTTTGGAAGGAACTCAGTCTTTGTACTGAGAAGTTCAGCATAAATTCTCTATTTTATCATAGTATAGGAAAAACTTTAAAGTAGCAAAAGGATATCTTATTACAGATATCCTCTCCTTCACAGGCCATTGAGGATGCATATGTACCAGTTATCAAATTTGAGTTTGATGGCATCGAGGTAAGAATTTTAATTTTGATTTGGATTTTTTTTTCACCTTTAAGTGAGATTTTTTTTTTTTTTTCCCTTGCTCTGGAGTAGGATAACTTTTTCAGGGTTTTATGATCCTGCTGTTTTATGAGGTTATTGGTACATTGCAGCATGTTTAGGAAACTAATTAAGCAGCATGACTGCAACCTATCCCAGAAGAAATAAAGTGGGATCTTCTAGGAAAATAAGCCCCTGGCGAGCATGGGAACATGAGGGACATCTTTTTTTAACCCCATGCTGCAAACCAGGGTAGCCTGCTTGGATTTTATTTATCTCCCAAGGATGTGCTGAGTGGGAGTAGCAACAGTGTCCTTGCTGACTCCCCTGAGCTCTGACAAGAGCTGCCTTTCTGCAGGGGCTGTTTCTGTTGTGGTTCCTCGCACGAATTGCCTGGTGTTTTGTTACGAGTCAAAAACGAAACCCCTGTGAGACAACAACAGAAAATGAAAAGTAGAACTACTCATTGCACTCCTGCCTCAGTTTATCAGCTGCAGGAATACTTCTCTCAGGAATACATTTCATGTAGAGAATAAATACCCACTTGCTGTAATACCTCAGCAAGTTTCTGCTTGGTATTACTGTCATGAAGACACTTATTCAATGACCTCTTTGTGGCCTTTATCTGGTACAGACATTCACAGAATAATTTGCTTGCGTCAAGTTAAACTAAAAACCAGATGCTTAAGGCCTTACAGCATAAAGAAAATGCTTTCTTATTTGTTGAAGTATAGTTGAGGTGATTTGAATTTGTCCTAATTTTATGGTTAATTTAAAATTTTCTTTTAATAGGAATTCTAAGTTTAGACTAATCTCTCCAACTTTCAGAAAAAAATCCCTTCCTTTCCCTAGCTTAAAAAAAAAAAGAAGATGCTTTTGTAAACAAATACTTGGAGCAATTTTAATGTTTTCTGGCAAATAACTATCTATGGTCACATAATTCTAAATATAAATGTTAACAACATGAATGACCAAGTGTCCCTCACTAGTGTCCTGTTTGCAAACAGTGCTGCATTGTAAGTCATGTTTGAAACTTTTTCCTCTTGAAGATTGATCTGGTGTTTGCAAAGTTGTCACTGCCGACGGTTTCCGATGATCTTGATCTCAGGGATGACTCGTGCCTCAAAAGCCTGGATATAAGATGCATACGGAGTTTAAATGGTGAGCCCGTTCTGCACAGCTTTATAAAAAGACATTTAAATTCGTGTAAAATGCACATTACACAACCCACGTTTCTGTACAAGATGCAGAAACTGATCTCCGCTGTACTCGAATTCTGAGGAGGCAGCCAGTAGACCTAAATTTAGATATTTCAAGGAGCTGTGTATTTACACAGACTTGTGTGTCATGTTTGTTTGCTTGGCTTGTGAGCAGTGCTCCAGTTTGCTCCAGAAATTCAGATGACTAAGTAGGGCACTTGATAAAGGATGTATGAACGATAAACAAGGTAGTTCATAAAAAAGAAACAAACCTGAAGTCTGACTCGTTTAATGTTTAGCAGCAATTGGTTTAATTGTTGCTGGCTGTGAAAAGAAACCTAGGTTCTGGAGTTACAGCATATTTAGGGTTGGAGGGGACCTCTGGAGATTATCCAGTCCAACCCCCCAGCTAAGGCACGGTCACCTGGAGCAGCTGACCCAGGAACGTGTCTGGGTGGGTTTTGAATCCCTCCAGACAGGGACATTTCACGATCTGCCATGGCAGCCCTTTCCAGTGCTCTGCCACCCTGCAACGTAAAGTTCCTCTTCATGCTGAGGTGGAGCTTCTTGTGTTGTAGTTTATGGCCAAAACATCCTGTGCAAGAGGCTTTATTTAAAAGTTGTTAGTTGTAGTCTAAACTGTGAGAAAGGTGTTGAGGGCACTGGTTATCTAAAGCGATGCTGAGTGTTACTTGTAATCTATAATTTCATACAAAGTAAGTTATCCAAACCTTTCCTACACTTGAACCATAAGTTGTAAGCTGTTGGTCCTATGTAGGAACACCTGACTTGTACCTGTTACTGGGAACTCCTGTGCTTCACCTTTTGTCTCACAGGCAGCAGGGTTACAGATGAAATACTGCGTCTGGTGCCCAATCTGGAAAACTTCCGGCTCACGCTCCGAGCAGTTAAACTGTGGGCAAAACGTGAGTGATAGGGTGGTTTGTGGTCCTTAAACTTTTCAGAGGCGCCTCATGCTCACTGTTGGATGGACCTCAGCCTTGGATTGCTATTTAAATGACAGTTGTTATATTAAAACCCTTTTAGTTTTAGTTCATGGTCTGTCTATGTGGTAAATTCCATGTGTTTTTTTAGTGGAGGTGGAGTTCAGAGAAGAGGGGAGTGCTTATGAGACACTGCTGCATGGCTTATCAGGAACCTGACTACAAATGATAAAAATTCCCAATTAAGTGTAAAAGGAATAAGAAAGTCCCATTTGCCCACGTGGCTAGAGCAAGTACTCGAAGAAGGGCAGAACCTTTCTCTTTAGGGGAATTGAAGTGAAGCAGCAGCTGTAGCAGCACAAGCTGCTACAAGTTTCACAGTAGCAATATTTTGGGAAGTGCTGTTGTGCTGATTCTTTTATCATCACTGTGAGGACCAGCAGTTTGGCCTCACTGTGCTGTAAAAATAAATGACATAGAGGCTGAAATGTATTCAGTATTCTACAGATTGTGCAGCTGGTGCTGCAGATTTGAAAGTCCACAGACTAACTGTGTGGTATCTGTTCTAGGACGCGGTGTTTACTCCAACATCATGGGATTTCTTGGTGGAGTCTCCTGGGCAATGCTGGTAGCAAGAATATGTCAGCTCTACCCGAATGCTTTGGCCTCTACTCTCGTTAACAAGTTCTTCTTGATTTTTTCAAAATGGTAAAAGCTGTTTATTTTAATTTGCATAAAGAAGTAACACTTGTAGTCATTTATATCAAGATGTACATTAACGATATCCCATGCAGCCCAGAATTGCAGAGCAGAGCTTAAAGTGGACGCTTGAATGTTTTTTCTTCTATAGGGATTGGCCAAAGCCAGTATTGCTGAAACGACTTGAAGAGAGCTTTCTTAATTTACCAGTCTGGGACCCTAGGGTAGGTAGCCATTGAGATCAGAAGCATTTAAACCTCATTCTGACCGAAGCTGGTGCTAAACAAAGCTGTTGCAACCTCACAGGTGAACCCATCAGACCGGTACCACGTGATGCCCATCATCACCCCGTCCTATCCACAGCAGAACTCCACGTACAACGTGTCTGTGTCAACGCGAGCTGTCATGGTAGAGGAGTTCCAACGTGGTAAAGTACATTCTGTGCTTATTAAACAGTGTCATTCTTGCTCTATGAAACCATGTAACCTGAATTAGTTTTGTTCAGTGAGGTGTTTCTCTGGGAAACATGCCTGTTGCAGGCAATAAGGGTCCAATTTTCCAATAAGCTGTTGTAGGATCTGCATTGTGTCAGGGGAATTCCTGCCTTCTTTTTTTTTTTTTTTTTCCCTCCTATCAGTTACTGTTACAATCTTCTAAAGTTTGTCATGGTAATCTTTAAAAAATAATGATAATATTTTCAACCATATTTTTAGGTCTTGAAGTTACAGATGAGATTCTCAAAGGAAAATCAGACTGGTCAAAGCTCTTTGAACCACTGAACTTCTTTCAGAAGTACAAGTAAGTATGAATTCTGTTGTCTCAACTTGAAGCTATTTACTTAGTGGTTAGCATGATAAGTTTTAACTTGGTGTCTAAATAGAAAATCATATTGATGTGTTTCAGTGTAGGGGTTTTTAAAGAAACTGGAAGTAGTCATATAACTTTTGGTATGTATAAGCACAGGGAAGATAGGAAAAGCTGTCTTGTGCTACTCACACCATTTTTACTACCAAAATAAAATCATCATCTGATATTTAGAATGTAGAATAAAATCTTGAGCCAGTGTACTCATTTTCCTTTCTTCTTCTAGACATTACATCGTGCTGACTGCCAGTGCCTTTACAGAAGAGCATCACTTAAACTGGTAAGTGTTGCTTTAAATACGGGTCCAGTGCAAAGCTGAAACTCAGTTGCATGTTGCACCATATTTTTGTTAATTTGTTTTAACAAATAAAGTCTGTAACTATGCCACTAGGCATGGAATACACCCCCTTCCCTCCCTGCTTTGAAGACCACTGTTCTCGAGCCTTAGAATTCTTTTCATAAAGAGTTTTACTGTGATATTTAAGGACTAGCTTGCACTTAGTGCTGGATTGCACCGGTGGGTAGTCAGCCCATTCCAGACCTACTTTTCCTCAATGAGGGGAGATTTGCCAATAATTACTTATTTAACCGATGTGAATGTGCTGAGTCACTGCGAATTTTGAAATAAGGGGAAATGGTGAGGCATTAAGGCACTGTAATGTGTGTTTATTGACTTTCCAGTGGGTTTCTTTGTTAAGAAATTTAGTACTTTGCTTGCTTTTCTCAAGTAAGGAAGCAAATCATCTCTCTGTAACAGACACCCATTCTGAGGGCACCTTTCATTTCAAAGTTTGGCCTGTGCTTTAAGTCGAATAATTTTTGCACCATCTCTAAAAGATAGCTTAATGTTTAAAAATAGTTTTAATAGGTAATACCTTTTATCTGAACTTCCTAATATATTCACCTAAAAATCTTATCAGCTGCAGCTTGATATCAGTCACAGCTGTGTACAACAAAGTGTATGGGCAGGAGGTCAAATGATTTTTAATGTGAAGTGTTATTGAGTGAGCAAAGCTCATTGTACCTCACAATAAAGACAAAGGAAATCCTGACTCTGGTAAGAGCTGATGTTTCTTCAGTGACAGAAGTAGAGGCAAACTTTCCAGTTTTGCAGTTTGGGAAAATGATAAGCAGAAGATGAACCTGCTTTGGTTTATTAGAAGAAAAAATTTAATTCACCTGTTCTTGAGTGAATTTGGAAGTAGATAACATCTCTGTTATCCATCAACATAAGATGCTTTTGAAGAACATACAGATTTCTGACTGCTTTTAAAGTTAACAGAGTTTTAGGTAGAAGGATGAAATGCCAGTACTTTATTGCAATCAAAGCCCTTGTGGTCATGATTCATTTCTTAGGGAAGTTTCTGATGGGACTGTTGACTAGATAAGTTGTTTATTAAACTGTTTTTACATTATCACTGATCGATCTGCAGGACGAATTGCATCTTTCCTTGGGCGTAACTGAACAGTTGTGCTTGTGCCTTTTCAAAACCACTGTTCTCCTTGATGCTTGTGGCAAAAAGGAGTTTTGCTGCACCCCAGAGGCACTGGGAATCTGAACTGTTCAGAGTATATGTAAAACTTACTTGTCTCTGTCTTTAGAAACAAAAGCACAAATGTCACTTGAAACATCGCAAATTACGGTGTCTGTGTGTGATATAAAAATCAAGTGTCTGCTCAGCTGTATGAAACTTGGCCCTTATTGATTGGTTAACACGGTATTACAAAAAGACATCTGACTGAGCTGGATGCAGTTAAAAATGAATAAAATACCTCTTGTTTTCATTAGGATTGGCCTCGTCGAGTCTAAAATCCGTGTGCTGGTTGGAAACTTGGAAAGGAATGAATTTATAACTATTGCGCACGTGCAGCCACAGTCTTTCCCTGGCAATGAAGTTCTCTATAAACAGTGAGTTTTCTTGCTTTTCTGAATTCCAGTTTGGCCAATGTGTGTCTTCATTCCCCTCAGCTCATGGGTGAGAGAGGTTCAGTTCACTTCTGGCAGGGTCCTGAGCACCTTTTTAAAGGGGGTAGTTCAGGGAGAAGTGCTCTGAGAAATTAAGTCTGGGCTGGCTCTAAACTGAACAACTAAAATGTACCAGAATCCAAATGACTGGTATCTGTGCCCAACTCAGGCTTGTGAATCTGTGTCTTTTTAGGAGTGGATATGTATCAATGTGGTTTCTTGGGCTTGTATTTAAGAAAGCAGAAAGTGCAGTAAAGACTAACGTTGATCTAACACATGGGATACAGTCATTCACAGATACAGGTAAGGCTCTATTTTTGCTCTAGACTTGTAGGGTAATTCTCGTGTGTAATTCTTTTTATTCCAATGGAAGTTGCTTCAAGAAGTTAATTGTACTTCCTTCTGTTATTAGATATCCCTCTAGATAGCAACATATAAAAGATTAGCTTGAAAAACTTGTTGTGTTGACACTTTGACAAAGTAAGGCAATCCTGAAACAAAAGTATGTTACAGTCATACATGGTGTACCATATATGAAATGACAGTCCTCCCAAAACTGCATTTCTTGTAGGGGACAGTCAGCTGTGAAGCCCAGAGATGCCCATTTGCTGGGTTAGCTATACTTGTCAAACAGTAGTCAGCTGCTGACCTTTGGAAGTAGGAAGTGACTGTGTCAAGCTCTGAAATGAGTTGTTGATGCCTGTTGATGGTACTTTTCCAAGACAGTTTGTGTATAATATGATCCCAGAACTGTGAAACTTGCTGGGTTGTCACATTGTAATTGCAGGCAGTCTTGCATGTGAATTTTCATATTCATAGTCTGTTACTACTTTTGATAGATGTAGAAATAAATGGATCCTGCAAGTGTTGTTAGATAATGGTAGAATAATAAGGAAACCAGGCTATTCTTCTGAGTGACAAGTGTGTTTGGACAAAGAGTTCTAAACAGTGAAATCCTCTAAATGTTTGTTGGTGTTTATCTGTAGTACCAGCGTGAGTTCCGTGTTGTTTTGCTCAGACAACATGAGTAAAAGCAGTAAAGGCCAACCTTCTTCTTAGCTCGTGCTTGGGATCTGAAAAAGCACAGAAAAATGCATCAAAACTCTTCTCTGAGTTACAAACCAGGTGCGGTGATTTCCTGAGACCTGCGCTGTTATCTGTGCTTGCATGTTGCATGCAGTGGCACTACATTTCAATGGCAAGCATGAGTTATGTTAATGAGATTTATTTGCTGCGAAGAGGCCAGAACTCATGGCAAATCCTCTATTGTTAGTATGGCTGTGTGCTCTTACTCAGTGAAGCAGAGCCTGTGGTACGTGCTGGATGTAGGGTGTGAATCCAGAGAGAACTGAACAGAAAAGCTGTTCCATGAGAGGTGGGAAATCCTTTGGCACACGTGGGGATGACCAGTAGTTTTGTGCTAGAGACCAGTTCCTGTGTGCCTTGACTTTGAGAGAATAACTTTACAGCGCAAAGATTAATTTCAGGTTGATGAGCTCAGAAATAGAAGGCTTAGTTTGGAGGGCTTTGTTCAGTGAAATTTATTTCTCTTTTGCATACAAACTATTGAGTTGCATTTGAAGGAACTGTTCATATTGGTGTCTGTGCTTTTATTTCGCTTCTGGTCTCCTGTAGAAAGCCTTTGAGTTGCATATCCTTGCTTTGATTCCCACTCTGTACGTCAGTAAGCTCATCTGTATTTCCAGTTACGCTCATGATAGGCCAGTTTGATAAGGTGATCCAAATGTGACTTAACTCTGTAATAACTGTTGTGCTGCTCTAGCATTTGTCAGTTGCCTAAAAGGCTGTTTGCACGAAGCTGAGAAAAACCTGTTTAAGTTTAAACAACTGTAGTCTGTTGAATCAGATATCCCTAAAATCCAGTCTGGCTTCCAGGGACAGATAGAATTTATAAATGCGTATCTGAACTCAAATAGCTGTTGTGTCTGGTCTGTAGTGAACATGAAATGGGCATCACAGGTCACGTTCATCTTCTTGTGATGACTGGGAGTGCTTGGGCAGCATTTTGTGTTAACTTAAGCTGGGAACTCTTCATTTGGGCTGGGCGGACACGTTTCCAAAGAAACCATATATCACTTTGACAAGCACTAATGCAAACATCCCCCTTAAGCTACAATGCTGTGTTTGATGTCAGTTTACAGGCAGGCCAGTGCCCTCAACATCCTAAAGGAAGGTATGAAGATTGAGGCAACTTATGTGAAGAGAAAGCAACTCCATTATTTTTTGCCAGCAGGAACCTTACAGAAAAGAAAGAAGGTATAATAAAAATTCAGCGCTTCTGGTAATTTTTAATAAAAGCTTTAATAATTACTTGAAGACTTTATTTTTTAAATGTCGTTTCAGCAAAGGGTGTCAGATATTAGTCAAAATAATAGTGGACTTCAGTGCAAAAGGTCTTCTTTAGGTGAAAGCTGTTTGGATGGTTCCAAAGACAGAGATTCCAGATCACCCTCTAATTCCTCTTCGTTAAATAAGATATCTAAGTTGGACATCTCTACAGCAGAGACAGAAAGGTTAGTGCCATAACCTTGGAACTGTGGAGAAGCTGCTTTAACTGACTCACAATGTAAATGAGTCTAGGATTTCTTGTTTGGCTCTATGTGGGTCATAAACATGTGGAGGACTCTAAGAGTTTCAGGAGCAAAGCTAGAATCTCTATTGGGCATGTGGCAGGAGACCAAGTTAAAGGAATCCTTGAAAAAATGAAATAAAATCCATGAACACATAGGAATGAAGAACTTGACACCAGGGAAATTTAGTCTTGAATGTAAATCTTCACAGGTTAGCGTGTGTAACTTGAAGCTGGAGTATTTTTTGTGTAAGTAACTGTTCTTTCTAACAAAAAGTACTATTGATGCCAAGTGGATTAAGTTCTAATGACATACTGATTTTGGTCTCAGATACACCAGAGCTGCTGCTGACTTAGTGGAGTGGTATGAGAACTTGGGCAGTAAAAGTGGCTGTCACTTCCTGGGAAGTCTCTTTATCCCTAAGCACAGGAAGAATATGTAATCTTGAGAGTAATTGCCCAATCCTAACAATGTGTGCTACCTGCGCTGTTCAGACAGTTTGATACTGTAGGAGTCACATGGAAAAAATCAAATAAACAAAAAATTGTATGTACATCTGGGGTAGAACAGAACAATGGTTCAAAGCAGCACAGCGTGCTGGGTAGGCTAATCTGGGAAAATATATCAGCACATAAAGACTCAGTCAATAAAATGCTTGAGTTTAAATCTGCAGTGTGAAATTCAGCAAAACGAAGGTCTGGTGCTACATTCCCTGGGAGGTTGTGTTGTTTGCTAGAGCTCTGACGACGAGCTAAGGCGGTTGATGTTTGTCTTGCATGCGCTTTCTGGAAATGACATATACAGTATTTTACAAACTAGCATTTTATAACTCTAGTGTTTGACTTTTATAGAAATGTTGAATGTCAGAGTTGTAGTGGTGCCAACAGTGTAGCTGAGCCATCAACGTCTAAGGGACTTTGCATTCCTGTGACTGATCCAAGTATGTATTTGAAGTGGTAGGTGGAATGTAGTTTTTAATTTTGTGGCCAAACTCTAAAAGCCAGGTGTCTCCTACAGAAATGGAGGCTACAGTTGCACTAAGAACATCGGGACCTCCAATTGGTTGCGCCATTCCAGGATATAACACGGTTTGTCAACTCAGAACGTGTTTTGTGCAAGGACAGCATAAATTAAGTGGGACTCTAATCAAGGATCCTAAGAGTGCTTCACCTAAGCAACATTATTCACCAACCACTAAAGTATCTCGTCCACCTGCATCGGGAGAATGCCCCCCAAAAGCCATAGATGGAGAAAAGGCAAGAAGCGGGGGTTAGGCCAAGGAGGGTTTGAAGTAGTATTAGTTACTGATGTAGAACAAGTGAAATAACTGCAAATGAATGCATTCGTACATCCCCGAAGGATTTGGGAATCTAAATTTGAGTGTATCTAGTTCTACTAGAATGCAGATGTGAGAAATTGTAATGAAAATGATGTCTAACTATTAACATATTTTCAGGATCTGGCACTTCTCATCTCGTGCCAAGGTATTTAAATACTGCTGTACTTATCTGTCACTCAAATGAACAATTGCTGAATGAACTGTCTCATCTGAAAGCAGTTCTTAATTCAGAAAAAAATTATCTCCAAATGAAGAAGATATATTTTTACAGTCATAAAATTCATGAGCTAATCTGTTTCTGGCAGATGCTTTTTGAGTGCCTGTTGATAGTCTTGCTGCTTTAGAAATCAGCAGCCTGCTCAATAGGTCATTGCTTCCAAAATGGTAGTGTGGAGTTGCTTGTTAAACCTTGGTCTGTGGAACTTTTTAGATCAATATTTCATTTGTTTTATTACTATGTATAAATATCCTTAAGTAGCTGCTTTTGGAGGTTGACCTCTGATTTGAGGCACAAGCAAAGAACAACCAGATAAAGAGCCCTCAGTTTTGGCACTTATAAAGAATCATCTTGTAGAACTGTTATCTAGTACTGAATATTGCAAGCACAGGTTTCAAGGTTTTGGTAGTAGGGCTTTTTCAGAGGCTTGACATGCCTGTGGGGTAATGGTGGACTTGTATAAATATTGTTTTAAGAATGGCCCCTAATATATTTAATGTGTTGACTGGAAGCTGTACCCAAATAAGAAAATTTTAGCGCAGCAATTATTTTGAGTCTGTGTGTTTTGTTCCTCCAGCTAAATGTGTGGGACTCTGATTTCACAGAAAGCGGATACCCTCAAGATGGGAGGAAGAGAGCTACAAAAAATGTAATTTTTTAGTAATTTTATTCAAAAGCTGAAAAGCTGAACGGTTTGGTGCCTAGACTGCCTCACCCTCACATAAATACTCTTCATGTTTACTGATGGAAACAAAAATACACTTTTTAGTTTAGCTTATTTCAGTCCTCATTTCCCAAATATTAACTCTTGTATGACCTGTCTTTTAAATATTACTATTTGTTGATTTGTTAGCATTTAATTCCTTGCTATGCTTGAAATAATATTGGGGGTTTTTTTTAACTATTTGATTCAGTGATGTAAATTAAAACTGCTATAAAGACTAAATCCTTTGGCCTGTCAAAGGGAAGATAAAGAGCTTTGCTATTCATGGTGCTTGTTACTGAGGCATAAACTCTTGAGGGCACACCCTCAAATTGAGATGAGATCTTGTTGGTGAAGGTTGAAATACCTGAACCACTGTCTTTGTGGTTTTAGGGCTTCAGGATTCCTAAAACCACCCCCCATGAGGTGGAGGCTGTTAATGCATGTATGATTTTAAGGTATCCTCACTGCCAGAACTTGCTGCCTCTCGGTCAGGAGCCTGGCAATACTGCCTAACAAATACCTTCTGGCTTTTTTAGGGTGTCCTTGATGGAAAATCCATGCAGATTCCAGTGATCACATCAAGATCACAGGTATTTATTGTGCTTTTGTATTCATAGGTAAAGCAGAGCTAGCGTTTTCATTTTATGTTCAAAGATTTATGTACCATTAAACTTGGTGGTTTGAAGATATTTAGTAGGGTTTTGCCTGTTGTGCTTCCCAGAAATTAAATGACTGAACAATGACCTTCACAAAAGTGAAGCCAAAGTTTCCAAGTTTTGAACTTGGAAAACCACGTTTCCATGCCCTCAGACACTTGAGTTTGTGTCCTGGTTTGGTTTTCTGGTACTGTTATCAGTACTTTATACTGATTTCTGTGATGAGACTTGCAAGCTTTGAAGTCTATAGGTGAATTTAACTGCTCTGTGTCATGTAGAATGTTGTGAAATTCAGGGCTATAAGACTGGAAGTGATCCAGACAGTAGAGACTCTGTTTTCCTCATCCATGGATCTGAGAAAAATCTTCCTTTACTGTGCTCTTGAGCAACTCACAGCAAATTTACCCCCCATCAAGGTTATACTTGTTTCAGTTCATGCAAGAGAAGAATTGTGCAGAGAGGAAAATGCTCTTCCACTGGATGTGGTGGTAGTTAAACAAGTGGTGTGGTAAAAAAAATGCTGCCCTGAAAATGGGTTTGGGCCATACAGGTTTGGTACATAAAGAATGTTATATTCAGCTAGGAAAGGGTTTATCTGCTGCTACTTCTGAATTAATGGATTTGAAATTAATTTGATAATTAATTAAAAATTCCTTTTTTCATTTTTTTTTCCCCTGTGGCATCTGTTTGTGTTACAGAGGCTTTCCAGTAAAGAGCTGCCAGATTCTTCATCTCCTGTTCCAACGAATAGCATTCGTATTATTAAAAGATCCATCAAACTTACCCTTAATGGGTAAGTGGTTGATCTTCAGGTGAAGAGAATAATCACTTGCTACCAGTCCTTACTCTGAATGTGTGTTGTAGTTACTAACAAAGGTAGAAGGTTACTGTGGCCATACTGTAACTGACAAGTTAAAATCACAGTCTGATTTTTATACTGCTGTTAGATGCTTGCTTCCTTTTGAACTACTTTTTGCATGTGCTTGTAACAGTTACTTTTAGGAGTTTTTAAAAAGTCCAAATTGTCACCAGCTGAAACAGCTAAAAAAAACCCAACCTGTCCTGTGCCTTGGACTCAGAATGTATTTCACCAGGGTTAATTAGTTGCTGCAACCACATTCTGTTTTCAAGTGTGTATGAACATGCTTGTATTCCTTTGTGCTTGCCTAATTCATGTGCATGCGTTGTTCTTATCGCCAATTATTTTCCCATTTGGCACACACGCTCCTGTGCTCCTCTCACAATGGTGCTCAGCTTCCTTGGCTCGCAGCTTTCCACTGCCTTGCACAGCCATGCACTACACAGGTATTGCCTCCCATGGAGGCCCATTAATGATTCCAGTATTGAAGGAAATGCAGCAGAGGATGCTACTAAGGTATGGAGATGATAGACGTGTCCCATGCTGTGTTATCTGATACTTTTTTTGTCTCAAGACTGCTCCAGCATGAGACTTGAGGTGCTTTTTTGTGTCACTGGGTGGTTAAGCCCAACTCTGAACACAACAGTGAAGATGCACTGAAACATTGCAACAGCTGAGGCTGTCCTGACACTAATGCCCACCTGCAAGCTGCATGCAGAAAGTGGTTTCAGATAAATCCTGAAAGCCATTCTAAATGCTTACTTGAAAACCTGTTGTAGTCTTGAGTCTGGTCCTGTAAACTGATAACACTGCTTACCCAGCTTAAGTGCATTAGGGGTTTTGGAGGGTGGGGGGAAATTCTGATTATATGAAACAAGTATTATGCTATTTCTCTATTGTAATTTCTTTATCATTTGGTGGTTTCATAAGTGAACTTGTAAGTTGTTTTTCCAGAGTATTTTTGTATGAACTGTAAAAAAACTATCTTCAAAGTGAAATTTAAAATCTTTAGTCTCTTTTTCTTTATTTGTTTTTAGTGCAGATGGGATCTGCTTAAAAAAAAAATAAATCTAAGCATCTAAACCAACTCTAAAGGGATGGGAGGAAGGCAGTGCCAGAAAAGTGTTCTACAAAATGATAATGACAGACTCACTTAGGTTGGATAAAACCTTTAAGTTAGAATTCAGCTGTAAATCTAACACTGCCAAGTCCACCACTAAACTGCCATGCTAGAGTAAATCTGAGGAGACCAGGAACACTGCTCTGCTTTCCTGCTTCTGGTAACCTGGGGTTTGCTTCAATGCCCTCTGCATTGTGCAGTTTGCAAACTGCATGACTCACCTGAAGTCCCAGTTTGATACGTGGACAAAGATACCCCTGAATTGCTTTCAAATGAGTTGCTTGTCTTAAAGAGCAAATCTGAGCTCTAAACATCTTAAGCATTCACCTTAGTGACGAGACTGAAGGGACTGTAAAGAAATAAGAGATGGTATCTATCTTGTGTCCTAAGTCTTTAGCATTCCCTCTGCTGCCAGTATCCCGAACCTGTGGAGAAAGCATGGCTATATCTATAACAATCTACTTGGTTTTTACCCCTTGTTCTCTGGTTTCCAGCTTGTTTCAAGTGTGATTTGTCTCTTAGAAATGGACCTTTGTGGGTTTGAGGCCTTCTTCTTCCTTCTACCCTCCAAAACCCCCCAAAATTAAACTGCAAGGCTTTGATTGAGGTTAAAATGAAGAAACAGTACCTCTATTACTTAAGTAGCTTTTAGCAGCACTACACTATGGGTCTAAATACCTCAGTTTTGTTACTGGTTCTAAAACAGTGGCACACAGACATTGTTACTTCTGTGTACCAGTTACAGTAGGTATTCAACTTCAGCACCTGTGTAAATACAAATCCATCATGAACCTGAAGGAACTAAAGCTGAAGTAGGTGATAAGATAAACAGCAAAATTAATATGGGAAGTGTTTTGTAGTAGACTACACTCCTGTAATATTCCCGTGCTTTTAAATTCTTCCACATGAGTGTTCCAAGACTGTTTAAAGGATGATTTTCCCACAGGCTCTGTGTCAGCATGTGCACTTATGCAACTATTCTCAAACTGAAGTAACCTAGCTAATGGATATACCTTTACACAGATCATTTTATTTTACTCTTGCTTTGTGCTTATCTTCTAATTGGTCTTTATCAATTTTTTTTTTTATTTTCTTCCTCACTCTTAGGGTTTTACGAAGAATGTTCAGGGTTTGAGAAGAACATTCAGGAAGAATTTAGGTTACTAGTTTCTCAGACTTGATCCATTGGTGAATTACACATCTTATCTTAATGTATCTTGACATATAAGATGTCAAGTGTGATGTTAAGTGATGTCAGTGTTCTGGAGTTTCCCTGGATGTTGCAGAAGTTCGATGCTGCCCCGGGACTCTGCAGATTAGAATTCAGCTGTTTATAAATAAAGTTCAAACTTATTCAACTTGGGTGTTCTCCTCTGTTAAAGTGATTGAAAGGGAAGTTACTCCTGTATAAGGACTCAGTGAGGGAAGCTCTTTGATATCAGACTTCCTCCAAACGTTGCTCTTTTCTCTTTGTTTTCTCTTTGCTTTCTTTGCTGGGTGTCTGGCTTGAGCATGGGTCCCTCATCTCAATCTCTTCCAAGAGGAGCAGCTCTGTATTGACATCGTCTGACTAGTAACTTTGAGCAAGAAATTTCCTTGCAGGAGTTAACATCTGTGGTTTTACTGGTCAAGTACAAGCAAAGAAGCGATTAATGTGAAGTCACGTACATTTTGGCTGTAGCAACTGATTTTCCTGTAGAAAATGAGAGAAAGTAACAGAATACTTACTTTTTGCTTTAATGAGGAAAAGGCAAAGAGGAAAAAAGGTATCTTGAACTCTGGTAAACGTGATTGTGGGAGAGAGGGGGCTTACTAACCCTCTCTTATGTAATGCTTAGTGACATCAGCTGTTGAGCCTAAAAAGGCCAGCAAAAACTCCTGGCCGTATTTTTGTAGTTACCTCATCACACTTCTTATAAAAGAGTGTGATCCTGTGCATTATTCCAGTAACTGAAGAGCCGCGGTCGCAGAGTCCTCGTACCCAGCCTGAAGGAAGTCAAGCGGGCCTAGGGCACGAGCAGGACCTGGGTCCTGCGGCCAAATCCTCTTCCCCTGCAGCGCCCGGCCGGCTGCTGCCTGCTCCCTCCCTCCGCCTGCCGGGGCGGCCGTGGGGGCTGCGTGCCCTTTCCCCGGGGCCGCCGCGGCCGTCCCACGCCCGGGGCGGTTTCCTGCCCGGGGGCGGGCGGGCCGCGTGTGCCGTGACAGTGCCGCGTGTGGCCGCCGCGGAGCGTCACTGCCCCCGGGCTGCTGTCACCGCGGGCGAAGCGGGGTGCCGGGGGTGTTGAACAACCTGCAGCCGTGGTGGGCAGTCCTTGCTGCCGGCGTCGTGTTGGTCGGTGTGGGCTCTCCCGTGGATCAGGGTCTCTTCGACCGTCGTCTACCTGGGGGGCCGAGCCCCAGAGCGTGGCCCAAGGGCTCAGGGCGTTGTTATGGGAAGATCTTGACAAAGCCTGGTTTTTCTCTTATTCCAGAAAATACAGCCTGTTAAACTCTCAGCTGTGTCTGATCTTCAAGAAATTGATACGGACTTAGGCGGTTCCTGGGAAGACATTGTCTGAATCCTGCTGTTGTCTTCTCACAACCTTCTTTTTTTCTTCTGATCTCGGACTCTTGCCTGTTTTCTTTTTCTCTCTGATAATTCTCATTTCTGTTTCGCACCTGAGTCCCTCTTTCTGAATTTGAACTCGGTAATAATACATTATTTGGTGGTGATGAGTAAAACTCCCAAGAGTCCTGAAACCAGAGGAGAAATAACCTACCCTGTTTCAGTTTCAGCCTGTGGCAGCCTGGCAATCAGCTGCCTACTGCGGGCACCATCCAGCTCCCTCTATGCATGTGTGTGCAGTGGAGACAAAGCTGAAAATTTTGGCTACTAAAAGCAAATCTGGCAAGCATGTGCAATCTGTCTGTCAATCTTTTTCCAAGGAAGAGCAAAAAATCCCGTTAGTGACACCAGCGTGTCCTCCTTGCTAAATTTCATGTCCCTGTTTCTGAAAGGCAAAGAAGTTTCTTAAAAGTTTAAGAGTTCTTTGAATATAGTTAAAGCATATGTTCCCCCTGATCGTTCGTAGAAAAATGACTGAGTCATATTTGTTCTGTTTTTCCTAAAAAATAATCTCAAGGGGCAGCATATGTGATCATGTGAAGAAAAGGTGTTGGCAAACTGGGATTAACTGAAAATGTGGTCTTAAAATAGGAAGTGTTGACTAGCCATAGCCAGCAATGTGTGCTGACAATAATAGGATAAAAATAAAAGGCTGTAGTAAAGCTAGAACATGCTAGAATTTCTGTTATCCCTGCAGTTTTAATTCTGCTCTGTTTTTCCAGTGTGGTTACTTGGCCAGAACAGAAAGTTATCCCACCTACTCCGAGTGCGTGCACGCAAGGAAGAAAGGCTGAGGTTTTGTGAATCACTTCATGTGTACTTCTTGGTTAAATGTCTTCAGCGCTGCTTTGGAACGGTGTTTGTTGTGATTTTGGTAGATTGTTTTCCCCTTTTTTATTTATTTGATACTGATTTTTCATTTTATTACGTAGAGCCTTAAGCAGAAAGGCAGAAACCTGTCATAATGAGCAATCCAACAGAGATTTCTAATAACTAAGCTAAAGAAGTATCAGCTATTTTACATTTCTGCATCTTCTGCTCTCTCAAATGAAACAGGCATCAGACTGTCAGGAAACTGAAAGGTGGTGCTGCTCTGAATCGTATTTCTGAAACTGAAGTCTCTGTTTCTTGCAAGACTTGTAACTGGTCATGACATTCACTTTTGGTTTAGTCTGGATGGTGTAGCTTATGTTAATTTTCTCCACTCATTTTGAATGTTTTTACAGGTCTTTAATTAATACTGTGTGTTATTTGCTATGCAGGATGACATGTTGGGAGGGTCTGTAAAGAAACCCGGTAAAGCGTTTATCAAATTTGCCAAGCCATGAACAACTGGAAAATCATGGAAACAGTATTTCTGTAGAGTAATTGTTTGCAGTAATTTAGTTAAAACCAAATGAAACAAAAATGTGCCCCTGGGAATCGTATTTTGAGGAAAATGATGGTGTTGCAAGCAGTGAAGTACTAGCAATGAGAAGGCCAGGGAATCCCCTGTTTCTGTTCCTCTGTTCACCCACTAAATAAATCCTGCCTTACACCAAATGGTAAATTGTGCAAGTACAGAGATGTTCACTTTGCTGTAATTCAGGGTAAATGTTTGGTACGTGCTGTAAAATGATCAATCAGTTTACTAAATACTATTCTTCTTACAGAAATGAGTAATCAGCAGCATGTTAATTTTCTCTCCCATTCATACATGTTGTGACTTCGAATGGGGAAAATTCAGTAAAGGTAATACCTCAATTTTCTCTAGACTCTGGTTATTTAAAGTTGGTTTGAGTTCACCTTTTAGTAACAAGTAAGCTGAGATGGGTTGTCCAGCAGCCCAGCTATGGAGCTCAAGCCGGGGTTTGTATGTTCAAATTCAAATCTTGTGTTCAGCCTTAAAGGTCACTCCTGATTTCAGTGTCTGTGATGTCAGTGGGGAAACCCTGCTGCACTTTTGTCTGCCTGGTGCAAAGGTCTAAAAACGTCAAACAAAAGCAAAGCCATTACTTAGAAAAATGTAACGCTACAGAATAGAAACTAACCACAGGTTCTCAGTGACTTCTAAGCAACACCACATTATTTCATCAACTCCTGCTTTTATGAGAACTTCAGTCTGTTCTCAGTCACTATTTCTTTAGCTTAGATTGTTTTGGTTTTCAGCTACTTCTTAAGATGTTTTGTTTACAAACATGGGATGATCTATTTGTTAAGTAATGGATGCCACTAACACCCGTGTTTAAGATGACTTCTTATCCAAAATAATTGGACTGCCCACCAAAAGTTCTTTATTTATATTAAGTTTTGGAATTAAGTATCATGCATTTTTTCCAAGGCTTTCCTTCTGCTTTAACAGACAAACCTTTTGCATTGAGATTAACCATTTATGAAGGGCCAGACAGAAATTTTGTGGCTAGGACCAGAAACTGAAGCCAAGTTCCCTGAATGTGAGACCCTTTTTCTTTAGAGTCAGGTTGTCTATGCCCACAGTGGGGATTCCCAGTGCATAAGTTACTGTATCTGGCTAAGGACTGTTTTAAGGGTTCTGAATTTCTAGAGATTACCGACACCAGCTATTGATTTTTAAGCCACCGCTTACATGATAGCCCACTATTCTTTCTTGCATTTTTCTAAGCTTGCAAATTAAACAACTTTTCCTTTCAGACTATCTTCCTAACAGCAACAACCAAAATATCACAAATATGTTTCCTGCTTATTTTCGTTTCTCCATAAAAAAAGTCTCACTAGGAGTTTTAGCACAACCCACGGTGCCAAAGGACAGCCAGATGCAAGTTAACACCTTATTATGTGCTCATAGGTAAGTTCTTATGTCTTTATGTTGTGGGGGTTAGTGAGGCTGGTAAGGAGGAATCCCAAAAATTCTTGATAGTAAAACTGTAATAAAAATAAGGTGACTGATTTTCTAAGGAGTATCTCCAGAAAAGGAATGGATGCTAAGTGTGCATATTTATTTAAAAACATGATTAACATTACATGTGTGAACTGATGTATTGTTATATCTTTCTGAAAGGATGGCAGAGTTTACAGCAAGTGTTTGGAACACATCTCCCTGACAATACTCCAGTACTTACATGAATGTTCTGTTTGCAGCGCCATGGACTTTTATCACTCAAAATTCCAGTCAACTCAAGTGGAAGCATTGTCTGAAAGTCAGGTGTGTGATTGGCTTCTTGACTCTTAACTATTCTGTATTGCTGTGAATATGTTATTACCTGACCCCAAACTTAATAAACTTATTCCTGGAATCAAACTCGTCCAGTACAGTGAACATGCACAATGAGCATATCTCCAGCACCAAGAATGTGCTACTGTTTTAATGAGTTTCTTAAAGCCCCTCAAATAAAGCTGGAAAAACACTCAGTTGAGAGAAACTGACATACCCCTTCCCTCTTCCAGCTTTAGGAGTGTGAATTTTCTGAAATTCACAAGTAATTCTGTTGAGCAGTCTCTACTTGAGCACGTTAAGAGCCAAGATGGAGCTTTTCTTGTAAAGGGAACCACAGAGAATTGTGGCTCCCCTCCATCTTACCGAGCCCAGGCCAGGAGTTTATGAAGATACCAAACATCTGTTCATAGAGCAGTGCTGTGCATATGGTGTTGGGAAGCTCTGGGTTGGAAGACAGCCAGTAACTTTTGCAAAATTTGAAGGAATGGTGGGTTAGAGGCTTGTGAAGGGGAGGATATTGTGAAAGATGTCAATGGGGTTGCTAGAGAATAGAATGGCTGTTAAGGAGAAGGAAAAAAAAAACCTCTAGTAACATATAATTAAGCAGTAGCTACTTTGCTATGTATTGTTTTTATAAACCATAATCAGTTGGGGTTTTATCATTTTAGGAGGTTCTTGCTGCCACCTTCATCCCCAGCACACTTGAGTCCTTCTCTTTCCTGGCTGGAGAGTTCTGCTTCATCAGCTGCAGTGAATGGACTGCCTTGTGTAGGTAAGGAGCCAAACACTGGCAAAGGGAGCAAAATGAACACCATGTTTATTTATCCCTGTTTTTTGTTATTTCAAATTAATTACAGGGGTGTTCATGAGGCAGGGTTGTTGACCACACAAATACAGGCTGTTCATAATGCATACAGTCTGGGAGAAACTGTAATTGCTGCGCTAAATGTAATTTATTCTGTGGTTCCATTCAGCTATATATTTAATTTTATTTTTCCATTCTTCTTCTAGGGGCACCGGTAAACATTCTTCTAAGCAGGGATGGTAATGATGAGACAGTAATTGTCTGAGTAAATTACCCAAGTGGCCGCCTTTCTTTTTTTATTCGCTTCCTACATTTCTGGTGTCCTCTGGCATCAGAACAGAAGTATATGCTAGTCCTAGGCTATGTAAATTAAAAGTTCTGTCTACATTGCAATTAAAAACATGTCAGGTCACATGGTTTCCACTTGACCAGTTACAGCAGCAATGTTTTGCAAATAAGGTTTTAACCATGTTGCAAGTGTGAAGTCCTGAACTGACCAAGTCTGTAGTAACTGGGTCACCTGCCAGAGTTTTTTGTGATGTAGGTCATGGGAATATTTGCAGAAGCAAAAGAGATATAATTGCATAGCTGTTCCAGTATTTATGTTGACATTGAAACTTAAAGATGCATATTCAGGAGGCAGAAACAATACCATGTGTAATTAAGATACGTAAAAGGAATATAAATTCTAGTTTGAAAAGAAATCCAGCAGCTAAACAATGTGGTTTTTTGAATTAATGTCTTTATTTCAGATCTGTTTCCTAATGGGGTTTTTTTCACCCCAAGAGCACAGACATTGCCCTCTATTGGGCAAAGAGAATTAGGAGCAGTAGCATAAGAGAGCTCAGGAACCCCAAAAAGAAATCAGTGCATCACATGTAAGGGTTGGGTTTCTGTGCAGCCAAGCTGTAGTCTTAGATCACCCTGCTGTGCTGTGGAGGCAGGATGAAAAATCCCCCCTGGATTGTTCCACAGTCCTGGCAGTTTCAAAATAAACAGGTGAACGTGGTGAAAAAGGGTAGCACTAGCAATTCCCAAGATAGCATCTGTCATGGAATGGAATACTATCTTGGAACAGAACCTCAAGATTATCTGGTTTATGCTTTCTTGGCAAAAGCACAATCTAGACAAGATGGCTCAGTGCCCTTTCCAGCTGAATCTCAAAACTGAGTAGAGTGCCTAACACCGGGGAAGAGAAAGCTGGAATTAAAAAAGGTGTTAAGGAAAGGTGCAATTAAAGCTTTCCTTGCAGCAGCAGCTTTCTCCTGGGAGCCATAGTCTCACTTGGTGGGTCAGGTGAGTCTGAAAGGCTTTGGGCAGTAAAAGTCTCCAAATGTGAATCAAGTCTCACTACCAATCTCACAACTGCAACAGTCTCTCTGCAGGCTGTTTATAGGGGGTGTGGAGCATAGTGAATATTAATCAAGTGTGGTAGCCAGTTTTACTTTAGGCAAGTGTCTCTGCTATTACCATGTCTGAATCTCCTGGAATCAGCCAGCTACAGAATTCACTTCTCTAAGCATCCATGCCTTTGGGAACAGATTTGGTTTCTCTCTTACTGAACCATGAGTGTCTAGTATCTCTAGAACTTTGAAGTGATATTAAATCTGTTAATTCTGAGTTAACTCACAGAATTTTGCTTTTACAGGGTAAGAGAAGGTAGTAAAAAAACCCTGAAATAGCTGTATTATTTTTAAAAAGTAACAAACTTCTTTAGACCTACAGATTTGGCTTTTTGTCTGTTTTTGGGGGGGTTTGTTTGTTTTAAAGAAAATAATTATGTATATGGACAGAAGTGCTTTTCAGATTCAGTGGGAACGTTGGTCTCAGTTTAATTTCAGTTATGCAGATGGTTATTTATGCAGGTTTCCTTTTAATGGAAACTTCTGGAAAAGGCACAGTCAACTCTCTGGCTACTTTTCGTGGAGATGAGAGCTCAAGATAGTGCACAGAGACCACAGTTCTCTGCTTAGCACATGTAAATCTTGACCCTCCTGTTCTGGGAGAAGAAGTAAACCCAGAGTACAAGAACAGTGGGGGAAGCAGGATTTGTGTGCCCAGTGAAGAAATTGTAGTGGTCACCATGAGGGAGCATTTTATTGAGACACCACAAAGCCAAGGGTGTTACTCACCATCGCTGGGGCAATGGTATCAAGGTCCCCTAAGGGATAAGCTGCTGTGACAACCAGGAGTAAAGCCAGTGGGACTGTAATCAGAGACTTTATTCCAAATGCCCTCTGTTCCTTACTTTCTACTTTTTTGATACTGGAGTCTGTAATGCTTATCTTTGAATCTGTGGGGGAAAGTGTAGATACCTGTCTCAGCCTTTGAGAAACAGAGAACTGAACAGGTTGACTTTCAACACTGGCTGACTCGACTTGCACCCCAGGGTCTCATCGGAGGACAATCAGAAGCGGAGCTGGGACATCTGTGACTTTAATAACTTGGGTTTTTACATCTTCATGTTAAGGAACCTTTCCATAAAGCAGTTGCCTTTTCTTTATACTCAGCTTTATGTATGACATTACCCCTGTAGCCGACACTAGCCCTTATTCTAATTAATCCTTCTTGCCACTGGCTGCTCTCTGTCAGCTCTTTCTTGGGTTAGGCTTCTCCCTCCTCTGGTTCCTGCACGTACTTGCCAGAAGCAACCTGTGGTGTCTGTTGTGTTTCCATTCAACAGGCTGTGTCTAGAGCTGTTATTTCCACTGCACAGAGCAAAAAATCACTTTGGTTCCTTTTTTTTGGATTTGTATCGCACAAGATATGTCTTGAAGAAGTAGTTTTCTTCCTGGCTTATTGTTGTTTTTAATTAAAAGAAAATCAGATTGACATGTGTATTCTTTACTCGCACACAGTAAGTAAGGTGCATGGAGTATTTTTTTCAGGTATTTGAAAATGTTCTGAGTCTCATGGTGCCTGATACGTTTACTATACCTAAGGCTCAGTATTTCTGATCGAAAACCCAGAGGTGGTTGTTTGGATTTGATATGTTTTCAACAATATTAAGGCTCACGAGTGGAAATCCTGTGCAGGTGAGTGAGTATGTATCAAACTCATTGTTATATGTGAGGTTAACCACAACATTGATTACAAAAACAATGTCAAACTTTCCCCAAATGTCCTAAAAGCAAAATTGACAAGTCATGTAGCAACTGCCAAATGAACAAGAAAATGAAATAGCAAAACTCATCGCTGTTCTGGGTGAGAAATCAAGGGCTTTCAACCGTGTCATTCCGAAAGCTCAGACTAATAATGGTAGCCTTACTAAGACGCAGGTCTCGTTAATAAATCTGAATTATTTTATTGCAGCATGGCAGTAGACTGGATGCACAGGCACGAAGTGCAGACAGCAGCGGGGTGAGCAGCCTGGTTGTGGCTTACTCCGAGCTGATTGTGGCCAGCTGCTGCCGGTAAGGCTTTGCATGGTGAGGTGGCACCTGTGACACACAGCCCCGGGCAGTCTCTAAGAAAGGGCTAATGCAGGCCCAGATAAGATGTGTAGTGGCCAATTTACAAACTTGCTTTGCATATGTAGGAGGACTTGATGTGTAAACTTGTCCCAGAAGGTGTTGTGTGTTTACCTTTGGCCTAAAGAGTGGTGTCACTTTCTGTCATTCCTGGGTGTAATCCTATAACTGTACACATCAGAGTCATTTCATAAGAGGTTGAAAATTAAGGTCTGAGACTTCAGATTAAGAGGAGACATATCTGGTGGTGCTGTACTGATACAAGGTAACTTTTTCACCTCTTTAAGGTGCCCTTGTCACTCTCTGCAGCTCCCTGAAAGGAGGTTGTGGCCGGGTGAGGGTCCGGCTCTTCTCCCAGGCAAGCAGCGATAGGACAGGAGGACACGGTCTTAAGCAGCACTAGGGGGTGTTTGTGTTGGACATTATGAAAGATTTCTTCACAGAAAGGGTGATTAGATATTGAATTTGGCTTCCCAGGAAGGTGTTGAGGGAAAGCCTGAATGTGACACTCACTGCCGTGGTCTGCTTGAAAACGCAATGTTATAGTTAAAGATTGCATTCTGATCTCAAAGGTCTTTTCCAGCCTAATTGATTCTGGTTATTGGCTGTAGATAAAGTCTTCTGAGAGTCTTGAAGCTCAAGGTGATGTTAAGGAGCTTAAACTCCTTGTAAGCCCTGAGGGAAAAGCGAAGTCCTGTAATAAAAACCTGGATGAGCAACTGTTATCTTCTGGATAGTGGATGACTGGCTGGTGTATGCTGGAGTTTTGGGGAGCAGCAGAATTACTTCAAGCATACATTGCCTATATATTTTTATGCAGTTTTCCTTGTAAACTAAGGTACTCTAACAGCTTTCTGTTGCCAAAGGGACAATTCCTACCCTTCCTTCTACCTCCTTATGTTTTGTGGCTTCCCTTTGAAAGCAGCCAGAGTGATCTGGTTTATAGAGGTAATCTATTTGAAAAAAATCATTCTGGGCAGAAAAAGGTTGTATTCTGCTGACTTAGCTCCTTCTCTTCAGCTTGAGCTCATCTCTTCCATAAGTCTTCTCCCTACAGCTCCACTGCATCAGATGAATCCTGGGTGTGACCAATTAGTGACCACTTCAGAGGTCACTAATCAGCTTCACTGTAATGAGAGGCTTTTATGCAGCCCAGTGGAAAATGAAAACACTACTCCATCTTTTTCTTCGCCTGCCAGCAAACATTTAAAGTTTTTCTCTGTTGGATAACGCAACTCCCAAACTGTGGTATGTGTTTATAGCCCTGGGATGAGTGGAAGGGAATAGCAAACACTTGAGAAGGTTGGGGGAGAAAGTGCCTGAGAAGTTCTCCTCTGAATACTAACTCTGGAAAGGAAGGAGTGTGAATTAGAAATTTCAAGGAGGTTTATCAATTTCTCAGGCTAAAAATATAGTGTTATGCTACAGTTCCATGACGTTAGCACTCTGTCAGGAAGCAGGCACCTCTGCCCAAATTTGTCTTCCAGAAACTTGTTCTGGCCTCGGTGCCACCACATTCCTTCCTGCTGGCAGAATCATTCCTGTGATTGTACATGGAACTGGCTCCAGAAAAAAACCCCAATAATCGTGTTTCCTCCAGGTCACTTTTATGCATGCTCCTTTGTCTCCAAAGGAGTGCTTGGAACAGTGTAGGAACACACAGGAGTGGTGAGTTACCTGGATGGAAGGAGACAGAGAGGGGACACTGTCTTTTTCTGACACTACCCCAGCATTCATTTAACTGTCATTGTTTTGTGCTTGGCACTTTCATGCAAAAGAGTGCTTCATCCCCTGAAGAAGTTGCATCATGAGTGAATTAGGCAGAAGTGTGAGAGCAAGGAAGTGTCTTCTCTGATTTTTATTGGGGAAATCGAGGCTTAGAGAATTAAACAACTTGCCTAAGAGTAGAAAGGATGACTTGCCAAGAGCCAAATTCCAGTCTCGTGAATCACAGCCTTGTGCCTTATCCACAAGACCAACCTTTCTCTATTAGCATTTCCTTTCTCTCCACCCTGTTTTGAGGGAGGCACAGTAGCATTTCATTGTTCTATGTCAAACAAACTCAAAGTGTGGTACAGGAACGCTTCCAGCAGAATGACTTGAACAACCTTTGAGTTTATCATTAATCTGGAAGCCATGAGTTTTTTTGAGAATGTCTTCTGCATTGGAGCCTTCCTCAGGACCAATAATCACAAAATCTCTAACCACCAGAAGATCTAACAGTGTTTAAGTAAGATGCCATTAGTATTAAAAAGCATGCTTCAAGCAGCAAAAGGTTTCTTAAGACATAGAGGACTGGAAATTTCTTATCTGGCAGTAGGTGAGGCTTGAGATAGAGTGGACAAGAAAACAGGACTTAACTTTATTCCTTAAGGAGAGAAGGGACTGATTTTATACTATTCTTACTCCTAGTATGATGTACCTTATTAGGAGAACCGTATGCTGAAAGTACCTTGGTGTCTGCTTAACCAGGCCAGTGACAAGGGCCTTATCTGTGATCGAAGTCAGATAGCTGGGAACAGGAAATAAAGACTTAACAATTTGCCTCTGCTGCTCTCCTGTCACAGCCGGCTGCATTGGGCAATGCCTGTGCTAAGCACCACTAGAGAGCCATCGTTCTAGGCTTGACAAATACCATGTCAAACACTCAGTCCTTTACTGTAGGAGGCTTTAGTGCTAGCTTTTTATCCCTTCACTTCTCCCCTTGCTTGCCCCATGACGTTCCCTGCCAGAACAGGGAGCTTTATCCCTTATAGCAGTGTAGGTGTTAACTGTGCTAGCGCAGCAGCCAGGGAAAAGCAGGAGGGTAGGACTTGTCCTTGGACTTGATAAGTGGAGAGAAGTGGGATCTTAAAACACTTGCTTTAACTGGAAGACAGGAAGTGAAGCACTGGATCAGACTGGCCTAAGAATTCTGGTATCTCGCCTCTGGCTATAGCCAAAGTCAGCTGACAAAAATAATAGTGAAGCACCTGGTTTTTGTTATGCAATGCTGCAGGAGGGGAATTCCGTCCTGCTTTTTGCAGAGATCTGCATATACCCAAAGCTATGACATGTTCTTACACTTCATGGCAGTTGCTGACGAGGTTTCTGGGATTGCCAAAGCTGTACTGCAATCCTCTAGTTCACCTCACTCTCCCAGGATAATCCCTGTGCCAGGGATTCCGATCGCAGCGATTGCATACAGGGTAGTCAGGAATAGAGGAATATCCTCGTGCTTGCATGACTTTGAGTAAGGCCTCTTTCATTTGCTTAGGTTTTTGCCTTTTTCTTGGGACGGCTTCTTGGTTTCCATAGGGTTTAGGAACATGAATGTTTTATAAAACAGCTGTGCTGGTCTTAGACTAAAAGCTCCTCTTGTCCCACTGTTGTGCTTTTCCCTGGCCATCGGCTTATGGCTACTGCTAGAGAAAAACCATCAAGAAAACATCTCCTTTTCACACTGTCCTTGTTCCAATTGCTTTGCTCACAATCTTCCTGAGCCACATCTAGTCTGTGTGTTCTGATGATGGGAGCTCATAGATTTTGCACAATAAAACACTTCACGTGGTTGGTTGTCCTCTTATCACAAGTTGTTTTCATTTGAAGGAAGAGAAAGTTCTTGGGATGCTATAAGAAGTGCCATCCATTTGTATTTTTTCTTAAAAATAATATGAAAGAGCATTTTGTACCAAAGACACTGGTGTGTATCTGAGATACCACCTCAATTCTGAACGTGCAATCTTAAGGATTATCGCTGAGTAGCCTGTTCCTGCAAGCCCTAAGAGTTAGAGTTCAAAAGAGCTGTGGAACATTAGGGAATGTTTTAGTCATAACATGGTATTTGTATTGCCTGGAATACTGCCCTTAATTTCACATTGGTTTAGATTGTGTACTCTGCAATAACACTTCCCTTCTGAAGAAATCAGTAGATACTAAGGTTTTGAGCCACAGTCTCCCTGGTCCCCTGGTCTGTGTCCACTCAGTAGTGCCATGGACTGAAGAAGTAGATAGGAACTAGGGATATAAACTGTATTTAGGGAAGCAACTAAATGAATTCGTTCTGAGACATCACAGTTTTTAGTATCAGAGATTTGGAAAACCAGCCTGAAGATAAGTAAGGGAAAGTATTTAGTCACTTCATACATCTGTACTTGCTACTTGCTTTACATCCAAACTCAAAACTCATATCTACAGCTTCAGCTATCCCACAGAAACTGTACCCCTTTCCTTTTAAAAATCCTGTCCAGGTCACTCCTATGGTCTGCAGGGATGCCCTCAATTTGGGAGCATTTCTCTGGCTGTTCAGCCCTGTGAATAAAGGTTTGTACAAAACTTGCCCCACCAGGTGATCAATTAAAAATCTAAAGTCTCTTCTAATGTGAGATGTTGATGAGCTGATTGTTTGGATAGGGCACTTAGCAGAGGGAACTCAGGTTGTGCATTTTCCTATTTGCTGCCTTTGTTGTAGAGCAGCACAATTTTATTTGTGGTCTCATTGTCAGTTTGTGCTTTGGGATCATGCGTGCTTGTGTAGGTAAAGCCTAAGTTTGATTTAAAATATTAGACCCACTTTCCTGCTTTATTGTGCATTATCAATCATAGGGAATCCAAGAAATCCCTGAAGATGTAAAAGTCTAGTCTGAATTTATTATACTTTTAGGGCATTCCTGGTTGATAACTTTTGTGTTGTTGTGTTTTGGCTTTTTTGTGGGAATGAAAATAAGAAATTAAATTCTTCTGGCAAGAAACTAACCCACAGCTGTGGAATTATTATTATATCATCTGAATAATATCGTTTTTCTTCTCTTTAATGATCTAAGGCTAATGTCAGGGACATTTTGATCATCCTGTGGTTTTGATTATCCTGTGTTCTCCCTAGGATTCTTCTACTCCAGTTTCAGTTATAAGTTTGACAGGGGCTCAACAATCGAACCTTGTGACAAACAAAGACCCTATAATAAGGAAAGTTTTGCTTATGGGGTGGAGAGAGATATTTTTTGTTTATAGGAAATATGAGGATAGTTGAGCAAAACTAAGGTTATAAAGAAAAGTCCTGTTGAGATGGACTAAAGAGTAGGAAGAATAATAAGCATTTGGCAGCCTCTTCTGCTTAGTTACATGGCTCGGTGTACAAATTTGCCGATTATAGAACAGCATTTTCAGCTGTGCTTCATTTCTGTACATCCCAATAACCTTAGCTTAGAAATAGGATAATTAGGAAAAAACCAAAAAAAGGTCAGTTTCGTACCTCACTTGAGTGTTCTTTCAGGCTTTTCTTGTTATTTTATTAATCTGTATTTTCCAGGGATACGAATTGATTTAACTGCATTTTCACATGGGACAGTTTATTCCATTCCCAAATTAAAGATTTAAGAAAAAAACTTAAATTTTGTTGTTAGCTAAGCAGTCTTACTCCACAGCTGGGTGTGGCCTTCCTGTTCCTTTGCGCTTCTCTTCGTCTGGGTGGTTTTTAATTTCCCCCCAGATGTTTGTTACTGACCTCTCCACCTGATCCAAACATGGGGCTGTGGGCTGTCCCCAGTGTCCAGCTCCTTCGCTTCATCTCCATGTGTCGGGGCCAAGCTGTGAGATCCAGGGTCTGGGATGCTCCAAAGGCTTGGTGGATTTAGAGCTGATCGTTGTGACGGAGTCAGCTTGTTGGCTATTAGTTTTCACCTTACCTGCGATGTTGGTCTATCCCTAGTAGCTAAGTGCAGCTTAGGTATTGACTCACAGAACGGGCTGGAAGGGGCATTCGAAGCCTGTCTCGTTCCAACCCCCTGCTTGGGGCAGGAACATTTTCCACGAGACCGGGCTGCTCCAAGCTCTAGCCAGCCTGACTCGGAACGGTTCCAAGGATGGTGCATCAAGGATGCAGCTTCTCTGGGTAGCCTTGTTCCCCTGCTTCACCACCTTCACAGTAGAGAATTCCTTATCAGTATCTAATGTAACCCTGCCCTCTCGTCAGTTTCAAGCCATTCCTCCTTGTGCTGTCGCTACAGGCCTTGGTAAAAGTCTATCCTTTTCTGTCTTATAAACCCCATAAGGGGATTAGGTAGGCACTGGAAGGCTGCAGTACGGTCTTCCTGGAGTTTTCCCTTCTCGGGGCTGACCACCAGGCTCCATGCAACCGAGAAAAAGATGGATAAGGAGGGTGCTTGGTCTCTCGAGGCTGACAGAGTGGGGATGTCGGAGTGATGCTCTGGAACGAAACAGGTTCTCGGCGAATCCGCCCTGCTCCGAAATCGGAGGAGTTCAACTTTTTCCTTCGTACTTTTGGCTACCAGGCAAGGCAGACCAGAGGACAGACTTGTGCCTGCCGTCCCCTGCAGTCCCGGAGCGAGCGGGGTCTCGCTATGGCGGGGCGGGCGCGGCGGGGGCGGACGGGGGGCGGCCCCGCACCGCCCCGCAGCTCAGCGCGCAGGTCCGCCCCACGGGAAATTCCCCCTGAAAAGGGCGGCGAGCCCGGCAGCCGCGGCCGTCCGCGCGTCCCTGCGAGGTGTGCGGGCCCGGGCCGGAGCCCCGCGGCACAGAGGCCGGAGCGGAGCTGTCAGCATGGCCGGTGAGCGGCGGGGCTGGGCGGGGGGCGCGGGCAGCGGCCCCGGGGGGCTCCGAGCACTCTCCGCCCTCCCTCGCTGGTCGCGCCGGGTGTTCACGCCGCGAGGCTAAGGCAGCGATGGGCTCTTGGGATGAGTCGCGATGAGATTTTATAAGGCCGTTCCGTTTCACATGGATCCCTTGGAATTGTGGCGTGGAAGCGTTTAGGTGTGAAATAAACGCGCGGGTCTCGCGTCCGGGCTGGAGACAACAGCTGAAGGTTGGATGATGCTCGTCAGGATCCCGTTCACATCGGAACTCGGCTGTGAGAATGCAAATGAATGAGAAATAGTGATGGCACCGATGCAAAGTAATGCAGATAAGGGATCGTGCTTTGAGTAATTACAACAAAAAGCACAATTAAGTTTCTAGAGGCTAAATTAAACCGAGTTCGTCATCCTTTCGGGAGGCGTCTCTCTGGTATCTTTCTTAGGGTTAAAAAAAAACCCCTTTATTTAAATGTAAAACTTGGCTATACGAATTAGAATAGTATTTCTAGGCAAAGCTGCTTTTCAGAACCTGAGTGTGTGTGTGTTCTGTTCCCGTTTAGCAAGGTATGAACTTTCAGTCCTGATAAATATATAGGTGTCCTGTCAACATGGAGAGAAAACAGCTGGGCTTGTGCTTTAAATGTTACAATGTATTTTAGAGTGGCAACAATGAAGCAGGACGGGGCAGTTTCGGGTTGTTTTTTTTCTTTCATCGTGTCTTTATGTATTTTCAGTGTAATTAGGAACCAGATAAGGAACTTTTTCAGCGGGGGAAGTTTATAACTTCCTGGTACTAGCTAGCTTTTGTCGGTGTTTTTTTTTCTCTCTCTTCTTTTTTTCCAGCTGCCGTTTTGTAATGTAACACGATAGTAAAGAGGAAGTTCATTAGTGTTGTTTGGTTTCTGTTAGAATTTGTGCAGTTTATGGAGCCGTAGGTAAATGACTGCCTTTTCAAATCAAATCGTGTTGTGTTTCCAGTTGCTTTTGCCTAAACTGGGGTGTGCTGTAACGAGGCTTTCACCATCCTCCCTCTTTGCCTGAGGTGCTGCAGAAGGTTGCAACAAGTGGATAGATTCCTGCTTTTTAGAAATGACAGACTTCGGGCCACCAGGGATTTGTTGAGAGCAGTGACATCAGAGTTAAAGGGCGACGCTTCTCCCATCTGTGTCTCACTGCAGTCACCTCGGGCCGGAGGGTTTCGGGTGATACTTTCACATCTTCCACAAAGACCCACAGCTGCTCTGCTTTCACACGCAGATGTTGATGGAGAGTCTGTTCACGGGGCACTCCTGGCTGTGCAAGAAAATGACAAATTGGGCAGTTCCTCCACAGCCTGCTTGCTTGGAGTGAAGAAACGAGACAGAAACCTTGATCGGGTTGTCATTTTGCTTGGTGGCAGCATGTCACACTTCCTCCCTCATAGCACAGGCTTTAAGCTTTAAACCATCAGGGGTTTCTTGTCATGGAGAGGTCTGGTGGAAGTCTGTTCTGAGTTTTAGGGATTGTCCTTTTGTTCCTCTTTGTATTGCTCAAAATGTGAGAATAAAACACCCTTCAGTTCTTAAATGAGCATAACTGGCTGAACTCTCCGAGCTGTCACTGCTTCCACCTCTTTTCCTTGTTGAACTCTTGGAGCTGTCATTGCTTTTACCTCTTTTCCTTGCATATATAATTGGGACACTTGACCTTCTGTATTCTCTTTAAAATTACTCAGTGTTGTACTCAGGGCAGGAGGGGGAAAAAGCAATTCAATAACAAAAAGAATGGCAGGCAGGTTGTAATGTGTAGCACGGTGTTTCTATTGCTAGCATGTGTATGTGCAATTAGGATTAATTACAAAGACAAATTAAACTCTTAAGAACTTAGATGAACGATTAGCTACATTTTTTTCTTTTCTTCCATTTCAAATGCTTTATGAAGTAGTTGTGGGCAGGCAGGTAATAAATATGAGTAGCTGTGCATTTCTCTTCCAGAATTAGTGAGAGTTCAGGTTTTGGGCTGTATCACATTTGTTTGACAAGCAAAGCAAGACCTGAGGAGGACAGGTCTGTAGTGACTGTGTGGGAGCTAACAGACCTGTGTGTGTAAGAGAGAGAGAGCAGATTGTGAAAGAGTTAAGCTGTGCCACTTGACAAGCACATTGCTGATTTACAGAAATAGGGAACACTGGACACTTGGCTGCAGAGTGCTGGTAATACCTCTCATTCACACAAACACTCCTGTGTCTTTCCTCTCTACACAAAACATGATGACACTGATAATCACAGCAGAGATAATAATATGATTCTTGAATAGAGAGACAGGCAGCCAAGACAAAACGTGAAGTTTAATGTTTAATCCCTGGAGACTTCCGTGCCACCGAGCTTTACTTTCCCACAAACACACCTGCTGCTGAGTGGTGGGTTTACCTTCAATGACATTTGTTTCAACCACAGCCCTGTAAAGATCGCTGAGCCCAGGGTTTTAAAATAAAGGGCTCTCGAGAGGTGAGAAAATAGCCCTCTCAAGCAAGTATTAATAGAACGTGAAGGGAAATTGTTGGTTAAAGCAGCAAGAGTTAAGGACCTCAAGTGATTGCGATCTTGTATTTTCGAGCGGCGAGGCTCTGGCTAGTTTTGACAAATACGTAATGTCTGTGGGTGTCCTGCACGTCTGGTTAGCAGCTATGTAAGCATAAGAATCTCCCAGTAAGAAGATTAGTAGGCACTTTGCTATAATGTTGTCATTTTAACTTGTAAAACAGATTTTTTATTTCGTATACGGATATGTGTCTGTATTTGTGCTGATCAATGCAATAGCATAAGTAAATTGAAGTGTGAAAGTTAAAATAGCCATACACAGATGTGTGAGCACGGTTTTGTGAGAAGCTCAGGCTTCTGCTCTCTCTGAAACCAGCTTTACGTCATTTCTAGGCTTTTTTTGTTATCAATGCCTGCCTTCCCCTTCCCTGGACTTGCTTGTTTTCCTGAAAGAGAAAATATGCAAAGCTCATCTAAAGGAGAGTTAGGTAAAGAGCTGGGAAGTATCTAGAAAAGGGACCATCCTCCTGAGTAACTGCACCTAGACTAGTGACTAATGTGTACTTAACGTGACAGCTCATGGCTGGTGATCAGAAAGTTATTTAAAATCTACCTGGTGGGAGATGATCAGTTTAGAAACTGCGTTTTTGACTGACTGTTAGAAAGATCTGTAAAGAGTCCTGAACCACAGTTCCCAAAGGTTTTGACCCCGAACACAGTCTGAAGTGGAAGTGCATTGTGCTTTGGAAGATTTTGCAGAGGCTCCAGTGGTTGAAGACCATCCCAGCACAAGTGCTGCTCTCACAACGGTGGTGGATGCCGTTCCATCACTGTCTGTAGGTGTGTGGCAGATAAATGTGCATTCAGGTCAGACTGCGGTGACGTCTCAGATGCAGCTCTTTCCATCCATCCCCTCTCTGCTGCTCTTGATTACTTTATCTCTTAGGTTATAATATTTTCCTACTTTGGGTATGAACTGCTGCAGCACTGGAAATGTTTTGTGATCAACAAATCCCAGGCATAAAGCTCAAGCTTTGCATTGGTAGGGGTGCCTAAACCACTGTAGGTGCAGCAAAAGAGAAACCTTTATTATGGAGTTAGGACTGGAATCCACCTCTTTGCCAAAACCCGTGTGCTGTGCACTCACAGGCCGCACAGACCTTGGGCAAAAGGAAGTAGGGGTTCTTTTACCCTTTCAGCACTTTCAATATATTTAATAACTGTTTTGCTTATTATGTTGAAGTCCAAGCACTTTTTTTTCAGTGCTGTGCCACAGGATATTGTCTGTCCTGTTTGTTTGTGATGCTCAGCCTTGCTTGAGGAGGATGCTATTATATGAAGATGACAGAGAGCTCAGTAGACATTTCCATAAGCTACGTTCTTCTGATTGTGTAGCACTGTGATGATTCAACTTCAACAATATTTACTTAGCCTCTGTTGTTTGTTTTTCACATGCCATCCCACTGTTGTCACTGTTTGATTGACTGTCCTGTTTGATGTTCTCAGTGAGATATATTAAATAGCTTGTTACTGTCTGGCAATAAAACATCACTTGAAAAGTACTTAGGCTCTTGCGAAGTTGATGTCTTTCTAACCCCTCATTAAAGAGTTCTGCTGTCTCTCATTCTCATCTATCACCCTGTGTTTCCTGACGACCTCCCTTCTGACAACTGCCCAATAGCTTTTCTGAGGTTCCATTGTCTGGGGAGATACTGCAAGTAGAAACCAGCCCCGTGGGAGATGGGCAGCTCAAAATGTAGAATTCAGTACGAGCAATCAGGTATTTTTTGAACTCACAGTGACAGTATTCCACCCAGCAGGGTGGGGGTTTTTTGCATAATTTGAATAGTTTCTGCTGCACTGTGATAGGAACTAAATCAATCAATCCTGAGCAAACATCTTCACTTTCAGAGGACGCTTAAGAGAACACAGCAGTTGACAGTACCACTGTTTGGAGAGGACAGCCAATTTTTAAAACTATTATTCCTAAAAATGTTAATTGTTCCCTCAAAATAATGATTTTGGTTTTGTTGTATAAAATCTTCTTCCATCAGACACGTGTTCTATGACAGTTATAAGAAGCTAAGTTCTAGATGAGATGGAGGGAAGGGTGTCTTTTTTTGCTAATTACTTCCATAGCATTGGCACCATGGATGCTTCATCCAAATCTGTTCTCTTCCCTTGTACCCCACTTTCAACACGTGCATATACATAAAAATAAAGAGTAGAGTTTCTGATAAGGTAGACCAAGTGGAAAGATGGTAATGTAAATCAAAAGTCTAGAAATTCTAATCCTTGCATCTTCTGCTGCTTTTTAAGCTCTACTGTGTCCTAACATTGAAAACATTTTATTTTTAAGGTGGCCCTGAGCCCTACATCGAAATATTTGAGCAACCCAGGCAAAGGGGCATGCGTTTCAGATACAAATGTGAAGGAAGATCAGCAGGCAGCATTCCAGGAGAGCACAGTACTGAAAACAATAAGACCTTCCCTTCCATCCAGGTAAATACCGCTTTTATCCCGGAATTACCATTGCCCGCATTACCGTGGTGCTCGTAGCTATGTGTTGGACTCTGCACAGTAAATACAATGCTTTTCATCTCACGTTCTGGGATTCTTTCCTTGGCATGCAAATGGAGCTGCAGCAGACTGGGAAAAGAGTTACTTGCTCCTGGTCACGAAAAGATTTGGTTTACAAAAAGAGGAGAAGGTGCAGAGGTGGTTTACAAAGTGCTGCTAGAGGGGACGCAGTGTAGACTCCAGGTCTGGGAGCCATTCATTAGTAGCTTTCTCTGTATGCACGTTTGCTCTGCTTTCTTAGTTAGGTGACGTGGGTTTGGTTTTACGGTTTGGACTGCAGCACGAATTTTGGGAAAGCGTTGACGGAATTTGCCTACAAAATGTGGAAAGGCTTTGAAACGTTGCTGGGCACAACATGAAAGGCGGCACTTTGTACGAGCGAACGATCGCCCGTGATGCGGCGAGTGGGCTCCGCAAAAGGCACCAGCGTGAAGTGCGTGAAGTCAGAACTTAGAAATGAGCTGAGAAAGGGGAATTGCGTCCTCAGAGCATCTGCAGCGATGATGAGTTGGGTGGTTGCACCATGGATGAGTTGGGAAATCCGGAGTGAAGGGATTCAGAGGAGCCCTGACAGCTGTGATCAAAGCAGGAGACAGTAGAGCTGGAATGGAGCCACTTGGGCAGTAGCTTTCGTAGGCTGGACAAAGGAGACCCTAGACAGGTAGGGTAAGAGAAAAGAATTTCTGGTCCCCTATGTGATGTTTAGAGCTGCCCATGTTTCCTTGCTCTGTTTCACTTTGGAGGAAGTCTGTCAGAGCTGAGATTAGGGGAGAAAGCTCAAATTTAAATGGGAAGTTACTCGCCACCTTCCTGCCCAGGAACAGAGACTGTGTGTCTGTGTTTGCAGAGTGTGCAAGTACAAAAAAGCCAACTTGGAGCCCAAAATGGAGTCTCTGGAATCACAGCAGGAAACAAACAGGAAAAAAGAGAAGATGTGAAATGTGACAAATATGAGATGTTTTATGCTGAGGCACAAAAGCTCTTTAAAAGAGGGAGGACTTGAGAAGGAGAGTGTTGGCAGTTGTGTGTTGAGCATCAGAGTCTCTATTGCATAAAGCAACTGTGGAAGCTGGTCCAGCCCTGGAGCCAGAATTACTAAGGGAAGAAGCAAAGAAGGTTTCCCTTTGACTATCACAGTGCCAGATTTGGTTGGGGAATGCAGGAAATGGAGGTGGTGCCAGACTCATTTTTTCAGCATGCTGCCAATTGAACGAGGAACTATGTGTGCTCTTGGCAAGAGCAGAGGTTTGCACAGACTCTCAGCCTAAATCTGTGTCAGGGCACCAGCTGAATGGGCTGAATCAAGCCTTGATTCCCATTTTCTTGGACTGTGCTGCACATGAAGGCCAGGCAGAACCAAAAGGTGAGATGGGTATGTGACTGTGCAAGCCTGGCCAAGTTTGTTTTTTTGAAAGGTGACTATTGATGACAGAGCTGATTGTACTGATAGCAGGTGATTTCTAGGTGAATTCCTGCCTCCCTGAAGCCCGTGGGAGGCTTTAGTGCTGATTATGTTCCAGGGGAGTCCCCTCTAGAGATGGAAATGTGAAGAGAGGGGCCAGGAAGAGATTAAATTTCATGGTGTGGTTATGAAGATGAACATCAAGGGGGAACTGGAGAACCAAAAGCGACTAGATCAGGCTTTGTGTTCATGGGGCTGGGTGTGAAATGAAGGAGAAATGATGTAATGGTTGAAGAAAGTGAAGGAGCAGTGGAAGTATTTTTTTAAGGGTATAAAGTAACAGTGGCTTGTTGAAGAGTGAATGGAGCAAAAATGGAGATTGATGCAAACAGATGATGACAGGAAAGAGTACAGTTCAAGTTAAAGATGTGATGTGTTAACTGAAAACTATTGTGATGTGTTGTGTTCCTCTGAGGAATGGTTTTTCCCCTCAGAGTCCCCCTGAAACCTGTGCTATGTAGTTCAACCCTTTTTCCCTATCATACCTACTCCTGACCCTATTGGCTCAGGGCCAATATCTTTCCTTGGCCCAAAACTAGATATACCCCTGTTTCTTCCTGGTTCACTCTCTCTCTCCTCGGCCTCCTGGAACATCACATCGAGAATAAAGCTTGGACGGAAGCTGGGGGTGAGAGCCACTCTTTTGAAATCTCTATTCTGTCTCTCTGAAATATATTTCCCTAAAACCCCTGAATAACTGAGCTAGCGAGAGCTGGGGGGTGGCTAGAGGGAAGTATATTTTCAGTGATGGATCCTTGGAGTCTCAGGAGGAAGATAGAAAGGGAAGGAGAGGAACTGTGGAAGTGGAGGAGGAGAGCTCACCTCTGCACAGACGTGTGCCTGAGCAAGTCTTGTATTTGCTTTCAAGTTTTTATGTGTCAAACAATTTAGGCCAAACTGGTTTTTGTCCCCCCCCCCCCCTTTTTTTTTTTTTTACACTCCCTCACACTCTGTGACTTCACTGGTAGCCATCTGTTTGAGGTTGTTTTTATGCACCTGAGAAAGGACTATTGAATTAGGCTGATGACTGCTGTGAAATCTCTGGTAGGAGCTTGAGAATTTGGTACTCCCCAGCTTGAATGTAGGACTGAATACTCATCTGAAAATTAGTTGGGAAAAAACCAACAACTTCAGAGGGGATTGTGTCATGCTGCATCTGTTAAGATCCTCTTTCACTACTTAGTGTTCCATGCACAGGTATCATCCTCATCCCTGAGGCTTGATAAGTCTTTTTTCCTAAAATCTTTGGAGGTAGACTTGTTCTTCAAGCAGCATTTCTGTATGCTTTCCTTATTTCACCTGAAAAGCTCTGGTGTTCCTTCTGTAGAGCATTTCAGGATAAAATTTATTTCCTGTAACAGGTGGGGACTGATACCTAAAATCTTGAAAATATTCCACTTTTTTTTTTTTTTTTGGTAGATTCTAAACTATTTTGGAAAAGTCAAAATAAGAACTACGTTGGTGACGAAGAATGAACCCTACAAGCCACACCCTCATGATCTGGTTGGAAAAGACTGCAGAGATGGCTACTACGAAGCTGAGTTCGGGCCAGAACGGCGAGTCCTGTCGTGAGTAATGCTGTTGGTTGGGAGTTTGATTAATTATGCAAGTGATTTGCTAATCTTGTGTTTTAAAACTCATATTAATGATTAAAAGAGCAATTAGAATGCTGCCTTTGCTGTAGTTTACTAAGCCATCTCGGGGAACTTCCCTTGGAAGTATTTCCTTCTCTTTTCAATACTACACTTGTGCTTTTTCTTTCCTCTCACCCTTTTCTTTCCTTCATCCATTCTCCCATGTCTGTCTTCTTTTCCTTTCTCCCACTTACTTGTTCATTAATACATCTTACTCTTAAGCATGACTCTTCCCTACATGTAAAAATGATGAGTAATAAAAAGGGTAACAGCATTAGAATTCATACTTTGTGGTGATGAGGGAAGTTCACATCTTCCATGGAAATCATATTTGGACTTTCTGGAGAAAGTATGTAGTGGCTGAGTATCATGTAATCTAGAAGACAGTGGTTGTGACACACCTAGAAATGTGTTAGTAGCTCTTTGCTGTTGTTGCTTGTTGTTTGGGTTGGGGGTGTTTGAGTGAAAATACAGTTTTTGCTCCAGCTCAGCTCTGAAGAGTAGGTGTGCCAGGGAAGGATCTGCTTGTGGATGCAGTGAGGAAAACTAATGGATGTGCACAAGACATTTCTCAGTGCTGGTAAGAATATCTCAAATACAGTTGTATTTGATGGTGTTTCCTCTAAGTTTACCAGGCCTTGTGTAATAGAACAAAAGCAGAATACACTGTAGCAAACATGGAGTGATTATTGCTGGAGAGAGGAATTTAGAACTGGCAAGCTGTTTGTGGTTCCCAGTTTGCAGTGTAGGAAATATGGAAGTAGGCTATTGCTTTGGGGTAAGCATAACTGAGCTGGGAAGAAAATCAGGTAAATATTTCAGGGTATAAGTAGCTCTTACACACAGCTCTCAGGCCAATGGGATTCTGTTGGTGTTGGTGAAATTACTCCATGCTTACGTGGGTTTAGTCAGTAGGACACTATTAAAGGAGAGAGCTGAAGACACATCTGTTTTGAAGGTAGTGATTGCCTGACGGTGAAACAAACAGTGGAGATGCTTCTTCAGCATCCAGCCCAGGCTCAAGGGATCACGGCTGTGCTCCACTGTGTTCCGCTGGCACGGGCCACGCTGACCTGCAAACGTCCTAAACTCTCTCACAGGACCTTGCACCTTCTTCTGACCATCTATTCACCAGCTTCCCCTTTGTCTTCTCAGATTGAGCTTCCTCAGCCAAGGTCAAAGGAAGTCTGCTCTTCTGGCCCATCCCACTTCCTCCCCTCAGCTCTGTGCCTGCTGATCCGAAGCAGAAAAGCCCGATTGCTTAACAGCTTTTCTGGCTCTGTGTTCCCATCACTGAGTGCAGGAAGACGCTGACGATTGTTTCTCCTCTTGGCATTTGGTTGCACAAGGTTCAGTGTTGGGGCGCAAGATGAGCCTGTTAGAGAGGCCATTACAGGAAGTCATGCCAAGAAACACTGGGATGCTCTGCAAATATTTATTTGCAGTTTGTGATTCCATCTCCATTATACGTTTGCATCAAATCCTGTCCTTTCGGGCATAATGCCGTGCCTGTGTTTCACTTCAGGCACTGGTGCTTATTTGCTCCATCCATGAATTCCTCTCAATATTTTTAGGATATGAGCCTCTCAGTTTCCTATTCCATCCAGAATAGTAAGTGGGCTGCTTTCATTTTATTGATAATGTGAAACTGTGAGCTTTGTGTTTGACATTGGAGATCCTGATGGGAGGAGGCTCAACACATTCCCTTTGAAATGTTTCCAGCATCGGTACACTCATTTTTTTAAAAAAAATCATTGGTTGCTTTAAGATGAAAGAACAGTATGATCCATAATTGGATCTGGATGTTTAAAGTCATTTTCCTTTTTGTGGCTGGTGACTCAATCTTCACATTCTTCTCTTCAAGTCCGTGTTGGAGAAAAGCCTCATCCAGTACTAGTGAGCAGGAGATGTCCTCTGTCAGTAGTGTTTCTGGCTCTTTACTCTTGCTGAGCATCCCAAATTGATTAAAAATATTTTTTTTTTTTTTTTTTTCCCTATTTATTTTTTTTTTTTTTTTTCCTTCAGTAGAAGTGGAATTATTAATCACAGATTTTGGACTGCTCTGAGTAATTACTCTGCTTTCTGCTGTTCAAAGTTCCCAAGCATTTTGTTCTGCCTGTGGTATAATGATCTTTGTACTGCTGCCCAAACTTGATCAGAGCCCTCCCTGGCCGAGACATCAAGGCAAGAGTATGAAAATCAGAGCTTGTGGGGCTGCCTGTGTACTCAGATTTTTACTTCCTAGTTTCCTCTCTCTCCGAGGATGATATCATAGTTTTTTTAGATGTTTTTCATTTTTTCTCTCTCTCTTCCTACTTCTCCCTCTCTCTTCTCGTTATCTCACTTGCTTCCTGTCAGCGCCCATCGATGTGAAACCCCAGAGCCCTGCTGGGGCTCTCGGCAGTTCCTCCTCTGACCCAGCCTCTGCTTAGACATGGTTAAGCACACACTTTCACTGTGACAGCACAGGCTTAGAAAACTTCGATAATCTGAGAATTTCGGGCTGCTGAGAAGCCTCCTGTCCACCAGAGGCTTCGTTTGGAGGTATAATAAGGAACTGCCCCTGTTTGTGGACTTTTGAAGTGTGCTTCTGAAGGAGGGAAAAATAATGTGCGCTGTGATCAAGCCCTAAAGAAAGTACTTTCTCCAGGAGCAGGTGGAAATTGGATTGCTCATGGAGGTACAGTCCCAATCTGAATGTCAATAGCCACGATGTGAGGGCGAAGCACTTTAGTGAATTAGGAGATGCTGCTGTGTTTTATTGTCCCCTAGGTGACGTCATGTTCAGTTTGCAAAGGAAGCCTGTTCCTTCCTCTAGTGAGCAGAGGTTCTGGAAGTGGAGCCTGATGGCAGAGGGTTTGGAACCTCTGGACAGAGCGTGTTGGGCGCAGGCAAGGGAGTTTAGGGAAATTAAACTTAACATCATGCTAGGATAGTCTTGTTCAGAAGTGTACAAGCACTCTTGGCAGGAACAAGGAATATCCCTAGGTACAGTAAGATGCTGTTTTCCTATAGCAAAGAAGGTTTGTGGAGTTTCAAAGGAAGGGAAATGGCTGGGACTTCTGGACTAAGATGCCTGCTGACACAACCCATCTTCAGAGTTTATTGTAACATCATGAAACACAGATTTTTTTTTTAACTTCCTGCTTTACATCCACTGAGCTTTGATGATGTCATGGTTTTTCCATGTGGGAAAGAGTCAGCCTGCTTGGGACTCCCCCCACCTCCTGCATTAGGGTGACCTGCACTTTTATGCAAATCAGGAGGAGCTGCAGCTCTTCAGAACTTTTCCATAACTATGTGAGATTTAAAAACCTGTTTTGACCTGTTTAAAAAAACCCCTTTATAATACTGTTTTAGATTTACATTCCCTGATAAGAGCAGGAGAGCAAATCCTTTAACTAATGCAAATTACCAGGTTTATTGATTACAAAAATGATTGTCACTATAAATCACCCAAGACTGGGTATCTTAACTTTTTAATCACTGTAGGTTTACTGCAGAGTAATAATTTTTAATACAGGAATATGCTTTTAATAATGTAAATTATTTATAATTTTATTTTAGGGGGTTTTTTACTTCTGTGTCTGCCCTTACTTTAGGAAAAACAGCATCTCTGCTCTTCAGGTCTTGTGCACTCTTCTCAAAAGAAGCTTCTTTAAAAATTCTTACACTGGATGTTATCACACTAATTAAAATGAATATTTTATTTAATAGTCAACACTGAAGATGTTATTAGTTGCTGAAATCTTGCCACATATGCTTCAGTTTTCAGAACTTGGGCATTCAGTGTGTGAAGAAGAAAGACCTGAAGGAATCCATTTCTTTACGAATCTCGAAGAAAATTAACCCTTTCAATGGTGAGTGGAAATCAGCTGGTTCTCTTGGCATGGTGATGGGGTTTTTTGTCCTGTCCTGACTTTGCTTTTGTGTTGGAGCTCTAAATTTTTTTTTTCTTTTCTTTTCAAAAAATCTCTTTCTGAGAAATCCCTTCCCCTTCTGTGTCCCTCCCAGTCTTTCTTCCCAGTTATCACATGATGAATCTATTTGGATAGTTGCCCTTTTTTTATATTGAGTTTTTGTAATTCCCAGCAGCGGTCTGAGTTGCTGCTTGGACAGAGGGAATGGGATAGCAGCAGAAATCTTTCCTGGAAACTTCTACAAGTGTCTTGGGAGTTGGATTTCCCCAGTTTTGGCAGCGATGAGAGTAAAAGACTGAATTAGCATAACTCTGCAACAACATCAGCAAACACAAATCTCACTTTCTCATCTCTTCCCTTGCGGTGTTTTTTGTGACCAGGTCAGGGGGCTGATAGCCCCCTGGGAACTGCCCCTCACTTGATTTCAGAGCATGCAAGCTCAGAAATCCACAGCAGGACTGCAGTGTCAAGGCTGGGCTGGAAAGGGCTTGGAGCAGCCCGGTGTGGTGGGAGGTGTCCCTACCCATGGCAGGGGGTGGAACGAGATGATCTTTCAAGTCCCTTCCACCCCAAACCATCCTGTGATGCTGTGGCTGGGCTCATCGTGGTCAGAGGCAGGACCTAGAGCCACACCTGTGAGGGCTTGCCCACAAGGTTTTGTTTGATGTGACTGATCTGTGGGCTGCTCTCAGAAGTCGTCATCCTGCTCTTCCCTCCATCCCTGCTCACACACTCCCACCACTTTCCTCACACCTCCACACACAGGGGCTGCGTGGCCCTGCAGTAAAGTTGCTCCAATGGAAAACCAACTTGAAAACAAAAAAAGAAAAAAGGAGAGTGGTTTCCCTTCAGGTCAACTTGCTAAACTAACTCCCCTCCCAGCAATTTAACTGCCAAGTTCTCTGCACAGAGGGGATGAGGAGCACACTGCAAAGTTTTGGGCCAGCTGGAGTGGGACCAGAATGCAGGCACAACTGGGGAGAATTAGATGAAAAGCATAAATACCCCCAAATTATTAGCTAAGCAGTGTCAGTGTAGTCATGTATTTCCCTAAGTGTGGCAGGAGCTTGGAGATTCCCTGGACATTTCTGTGTGTTTTCTGATCCCACAGAATTCTTGCTATATTCAGGTAAGAATATTCTGGCTGGCTTTAAAATACATGTCCCTGAATTGGGACAGAAAGAAGGTTGTGGAATTTATCACAGAATAAGAAGTGTCTTAGATATTTTTCTTAATTTTAAAGCAGCTGTTTGGGATCAGGTTGGTGGCCCTGATGATCCATCTGAACAATTACCCTAGTTATGATAATGTATGCACACAGTATTCTGACAAGAGTTTAGTTCATCAGCACAGTTTAAACACTTTAAGGGTTTGAATTATGTTGCTTTCACTCAGCCAGCTCTACCTTGATTTCAAACAATAAAAGGGGAACTTTTCTGTAGAAGGAAGTAGATTTTTACGGTTGTTGGCACTTACCTCCACTTTCACTAATTAATTTGGGGTGATTGTGCTTGGTAGCATCCGGGCAGATCCTGGGCTGCTTCCCACCAGTCCAGCAGTGATGGAGGCCACACTGCTGCCCTGGCAGCAGGGGAGAGCCTGCCTGGGTGACACACAGGGCAGCAGCCTGCTCTGGGCAGGGGCTGTGCTGAGAAGGGGCCGCTGGCAATCCCCAGCTGCGTCATTGCCCTTTGGCGCGTGTTAACGTGTCAGCACAAAGCAGAGCCACTTGGGAATGGCCTCCAGGGCAGTCCCACGCTGAGCAGAGCCTAGAAAGGCCTGGGACCAAGGTCTAATAAAACAGGATTAGTGGCAGGAATATTTTTATGTGTTTATTTAGTTGATCAGAACAAGGTTTTGTGAGCATCAGTCACCACAGTGTTCGCTGCTTGGTAAGGTCGAAAGTTTTATGTATGGATTCAGTTTGTTTTTTAAGGTCAGAGGAGTGTTGGTACATTTTTCAGGATTGTGGAGGCTGTGCTGAATCCATCCTGCATTGTGCTTTACCTCTGTCTTCAGAAAGGCATCTGGCTTCCCTGTTTAGAGACATTCCGGAGCTGTGCATCCTCTAAGCAGGTCGCAAGTTGGTGTTACTCATTTCTTGTATGACATCATCAAAGAAACTTCATGGAAAACGAGCCTTCAGGGTGCTTGTGTGTTGGTTGGCTTTTCTTTTTCTTTCCCACTTTCTTCTGGAACAAACATTCCCTGTCCTGAGCCTCCTTCTGGGGAAGAGAGGTTCAGTATTGACCCTAAACGATTGATGCCTACCTCGGAATCCCTGGGTGATTGGAATTTGTTTGCAGATCACTGCCGTGTGCCCAGCTGAAGATGTCTCCATCGGAGTCGTTCTGCAAGTGTGCCTGTGTAAGGCCATCTCCCTGTGAATTCCCAGTGTTGGCTGGCAGCATTTATGCCTTGAGAAGTTCAGCACAGGCCACAGGAGCTGTGTGCGTTCACTAGGATGGATGACTTGCAGTCAGGTTGCTCCTCTTGTGTTAGCCTTGTTTGAGAGAGGGGGAATTGCTGTTTCCACACCATGTTCGTGATCCGTTGTGCTCCCAAAGTGCATCCCACATATTTTTCTCCTCTAACAATCTCAAGAATTCGAGAAATCCCTTTTGTCTCTCTTTTCTGAGCACTCCAGGGAAATGGGGCACAGTGTCAGTCTAACATGTAACTAGGACTCCTTGGCATGATGATGATGATGATACAAATAGCACAGCATCGAAGGAGCAGAGTTACTCCTCCAGTGGAGCTGGTCCATGTCTGCTTTCTATGGTGTTTGTTTTGTTTTAGGAGCTGTTGAGTTGTGCCATATCCTTGTCTTCCCATGCACTGTCTGATGTAAAGCCAACTCAAATTAAAAGAAGAGCCAGTTTTCAGTTAAGAGCTTTTGTGAGTGGGTGTGACTTGACATAGAGACAACAATTGAGTTAATAACAACTCGAGTTAATTGTCAATGAGGAAAAGCCCTAAGTGTTTTCTTTAAATTAGGGAAAAACTGTACTCAGTGCAATGTTACAGAGGACTGACCTTTTTCTAGCTAGATGCATGACGGCACGAAAACCCCGGATTTGGAGCGAGAACCCCAGAGAATCGTCAAATTCCAGGCAGTTTTTATCAGAGGGGATAACCTGACTTTCCCTGGAGCTTGCCACAGGCTTAAGCTCCCTGCTCCTTTGCAATTGCTCGCACTTACGAGCGCGCAGTTCGTTTTTAGGCTCTCTCCGCTGCACCCCACACCTAAGCACGTCTGCGTATGCCTCCGCAGTGTTTACCTTGCCATTTCCCCTTTCCGCCCGCGAGCAGCTGACCCCGCGGCGGCTCCACGCTCGTCACCGTCTGTGCCGTGACGCCCCCGCCGCGCTCGCATCCTGCCCACGCCGTGTCCTCTCCGCAGCTTCCTTCAGCGCTGCTGCCACGAGAACGCCCCCTCCCGTGACGCCACTCTCCCCAGGATCCCCCTCGCCACCTGCGCCGGCTCCGTGGGGAGTTTTATGGAGCCGTGGATTACACGAGCGGCTCTTGGCGAGAGTTCTTGGGTTGGGAATGGGTCGCAGGTGGCCGTTGTAACGATCTCCTCGGATATCGCGAGAAACTTTAAGCTTCTTTTCTTGTATTGAAACAAATGTGCGGTCCAGTTCAAAACCAGTTAAATCCTCAAGTGTAAAATCTTAGTAGTAAGAGTCATCAGCTTTTGAAGAGGCACAGAGGACGCTCAGGGGAAGCTGAGTGTCCTGATCATGGCATGACTTTAGCACTTAGCTTTGGAAAGCCCTTTGGTCATCTGTGCTCATGCAAATGCTCTTTTCTGCTTATTCCAAAATGTGTATGTTCATATAAACTTTCAAATTTAAAAAAAGGAAAATTACCAAGTAAGAAGGCAAAAGTGCTGACTTCTTTATGTTTTTATGATAGAAACTGCTAAAGAAAGGAATGGGGAATGTACAGAGGCTGATGGATACACTCGTTTCAATCTGTTCCAACTGTGCCATTTTCACATTGAACTTAAAACAGGAAAAGAAGCCAGAGAAACATCGTCTAGGCAAAACAAATGCTGAGTTTTGAAAGTTTTCATTTGTATTTACAGTTCTTCCTTTAGCCAGACCATTCGCCTTCTCTGCATTTCTTTCTTCTGTAAACCAGGGAAATGTATCCATAGAAGTCTGGGCATTTACTGACTATAGAATGGCATCTGAATTTTAGTTGTTTGCACTCATATACTCCCTGAGTTTTTGCTTTTTGAAAAATGGGCGTAGCTGATGCACGTTCTGTTTCAAGGTACATGTAAAACTTTCTCTTTTTCTGCAGAATTGGTTGAAAATTGCCTTTTTCTTGATCTCAGTGTAAGAAAACAGATGTGGGTGTATCAGGAGGAGGAACACAGTGCTGGCCACAGTCCTTCCCTCCCCTTGTTTCTAGCTTCACCAGGACTCTTCATCAGGGACTGCAGTGATAGGACAAGGAGTAATGGGTTCAAACAGAAAGAGGGGAAAATTAGGTTGGATATACAAAGGAAATTCTTTCATAGTGCTCAGACCCTGGCACAGGTTGCCCAGAGAAGCTGTGGCTGCCCCATCCCTGGAAGTGTTCGAGGCCAGGCTGGACACGGCTTGGAGCAACCTGGAGGTGTGGAAGGTGTCCCTGCCCATGGCAGGGGAGTTGGATCTGGATGTTCTTTAAGGTCATTTCCAAGCCAGACCATTCCATGATCCTCCTTCCCGGGAAGTGTTAGTGAAAAGCTACACCAGCATGGCTGTGGCTGCAGCAGGGACATAGGCTGGGGGGATAAACTGGATCTGAAATGCACTTCCTGGGCACCAGGAGGGACCTGTGACTTGCAGCCCATTTCCCTGCCTGGCTGAACCTGGTGTAAATCAGCAGCAGCTCTGGAAGAAGCTCTCCTTCCACCGATCCCCTTGCATCAGGGCTGCCTCTCGTGGGAACCAGCTGCCTGAACACAAGCCTTTTCATCTTCCCTTCTGGCAAGATAGTTCTGAGCCAGACCAGTTCCTTGATCTGATTCACCACATGAGAGCTAAGCCAGCCTGAGCAGTGCTGGAAAGGTTGGGCAGAGCCACCTTTTGCAGCAAAACCTCTGGCATGGACCGAGTTAGACTGCCCAGTCGGTATCAGGGCCAAGGGGGGTATCTTTGTACTCCAGGAGCAAAACCCTGGAGGCAAACCACCTCTGTGTCATCCCTTAAATGAAACTGAGCTCCCAGCATATCCCTAAATTAAAAACCCTCATCTGCGTAAGAGAGAAACAACCCATGATGATTATTAATGATGTGTGTTCCCCACACATGTGGGGAGTGATGTGTGATGATTATTAATGATGTGTGATCTCTGGGGTGTTTTAGCTTGTGGAAGGTCATTCTCTTTGACATCTCATGTGTCTCATGTGTCCCTGCATCCCCTCACTGACAGGGGAAGGTCACAGGATGTCCCTTTGCAGGGTGAGCTGTGCTCTCCACAGAGGCCTCTCTCTGTCTGTGTCACACCACACTGCTTGCCCTGGAAGTTTCCATGCAGGTTAAGTTGAGATGCCTCCAGCTCTGCCCACTCCAGAAGGATGACATCATTAGCTGGGTGATGGGCTCTGTGTGAGGGATCTGCTGTTAGATAGGTGTCACATTATCAGTCAAAAAACCAAACCCTTGATCATTTCTCTTCAGTGCTCAGAATAAACTTTCATTTTCCCTGAAGCATCACCTTATGAGGGAACATCAGAGCCCTTAATCCCCCATTAATTTAATCATATAAATGGCATTTTATTGACCTTGCTGGATGTTGAAAGCTGTTGAAATACGAAAAAAACTATAAAACTATAATTAGAGGTTAATAAACAGGAGGCCTAACATTAGTGGCATCTTCAATTTTGTGTCCAAATTTGGACTTGCACGTTGGTGTGTTGAACCCAGAAAGTTCCCAAATTTTGTGTTACAGAAGCAAATACAGTATTCTCAGTGGAATTCAGTGGAAACTCAGTGGGGCATCTCTGGATTTTTGAGAAAAAATCTTGGAGACAGGGACAAGCTAAACCTAATGCCTGGGAGCTGCTGGGCTCAGTCAGCTCAGGTTGGAAGGAGTCCATAGTTTAGCTCCTCTGGGGTGTTTTGCCCACACTGGGGACTGTATTGGTCTCTTCCCACATTAGCAGACAATGGATTAGGGAATTATTTCCAAGATAATTATTTAGTAAAGTTGAAGAAGCAGCATTTTGTTCAGAAGAGTTGTAAAAAGATCACAAAATTATTTACTGGTTCTTGTGGCACCTTTCCAGATGAACAGCAAATCCTCCCCGGGTTTGACTGTAACTCCAGGTACGCCTTTTGTAACCCTATAGCCAGAATCTTGGTGAGCGGGGTTGGATTTCTTTTACCATGGTGCTGCTGGTGTTTTTATGGACTTTTTTGACATCATATTCCACATTTACCTTAGAATTTTAGTTATTTTCATAACTATTCTTTTAATTTCTGTGAGTCACTTCTGAAAGTTCCTTGTAAAGCGTACAAATAGTCCTTCATGAGTTCCTGTGTGCGGAGATAACTACAGTTAAAGGATTTCTGCCAAGTTTAGGCTATTTTTTATGATTAGGCTGGGCCACCACAGGAACATATCCAGGTTTTTGGTTGAGTTCCAGCTCTTTCGCCTGGATCCAGATGAAGACACTAAGGTGTGGTACCACACAACGAGCAGCAGTCAAAGAGGAAGTTGAACCCTTGCCAAAACCAGAGAACTTCTTCCCTTTTTGTTTTCTTGGTTCGTGTGTTGTGTTGGAGCCTTTTTTCACCACACCTGTGCCCCCAAGGTGCCACATCGGGAGACGTCTTTACTTCGCGCGTGTGATGCCCCTGGTTTCAGTCCCGCCTGTGCGGAGCTTGCAGGGCTTGATGGAGTGGCTGCTCCTCCTCCCCAGTACATAGCGTTCCCAAAATCTTCGACAGCGTTTCCTAACTTTAATAACTTCAGGTTTGTCAGGTTTAACCCCGTCTGTTGTCCTTCTGCACAGAACTTGGTGGAATAACACGGAATGACACGACCGTCCTCCATCCGGCCGCACTCCAGGCATTACTCAGGGTGTTTGTCTGCCTCAGCTTTGTTTGCTTTTAATATTCCCAGAGTGTAAGCCAGCATCCATTCCAAGGTAGTGGCTGCTCTCAATTTGACTTCAGAGGGAGCAGAATTAGATGTTTGTTAAAAATAACATTTTGTTTTGTTTGGATGATTGTCTTGTTTTGAAATCGGTGAAAGCTGTGTGCTTCTTCATATGCACATGGAATCTGGTCTCTCTCTTTTTTAAAGTGTGTCATCACAAGATGGAGTTGCAGCTGTCTTGTTCTCCTTTTTTTGCACTGTTATGTTCTTCTTGTTTGGTTAAAAATAGCCCGAGAGGAATCACTCTTGACTGAACACTTCCTCTTTCAAACTACAGATTTTTTTTTTTAATTCTATGAAATAGTTTATAAAAATATGCAAATCCGGAGCAGTGGTTTTGCTGCAATAGAGTGAGCTGTGCGGTGTTTCTGTCTCTTGCCATTCTTGGCACACCGCTCTTGTGTCAGGTGTTAAACAGATTTATTGGGAATTTGCGCAAGTTTGTAGTGTAGGAAATGATGTCATTTGAACATTAGCATTGCTGATTTTCTCCATATCTAGAGTATTTTTGCTTTTATAGACTACTCTTAGGCTTTAGCCTGCTGTTACGTGTTTCTGAGGAAGAGACACGTTTCCCTGTAGAAAGCACAGAGTGGACTGAGGCTCCTTTAGCAGTAGGGGGGGATTGGTTGCACAACCACAAAGCCCTCGCTTTTGATTCAGGACTTTTGATCAGAAGCCAGATGCAGATTTCGTGCTCAGCTTCCATCCACAGACAGCTTACTCAGGCAAAGGTGTTGAATCTCTGTGTTTAGTTTAATTGTGAAGAGGCTCGAGGTTTGACCACTCCTTGGGTCTCTGGAAGGATCCACATGGTTGCATGTGGCTAGCACAGCACAGGAACATAAACCCTGGTGTCAGGGTGTCCTTGGGAGCTGGCCATGTTGTCAGGGCATGGATTAGAGCTGCTCTCCTGCTAGCCCTTCTGCAGGGTGCACTTTGGAAAATGCACTTTTCTTTCTGTGTTCTCTGAATCAGGCTGCATCAAGAGGCAGCTGGGCTGCGGAGTCAGCCAAATCCAAGTCAGGCTGAGGAGCTGTCTGTTCCAAACCTGTTTCCTAAAGATCCTATTTCAGGTTAGCAGGTGAACTAAGGAAGTGCATTAAAGCATAAAACTTTGTGTATCTGGTGACACAGCACCAACCTGCAAAGTGCTCACAGGCAGAACTCCCCTGGGCTTCACCACTTCTGAAGCTCACACAGTTGTTGCTTCGTTTTATACTCGCTGCTGTGTTTGCCTTGAAATGTTGCAGATCACAGGTTTGTAAAGGGGAAAGGTGACTTGATTTCCTTCTGCAGCAGAGACCAGTGGAAAGTATTCTGAGCTCATCACACTTACTATTTCACACTATCAAAAGGTAAAAGGAAGAAGTCACTCAAGTGGGCATTGTGGAATCCCACTCGTGGCAGGGTGGAGACCTGAGCCAGTGATAAATGCTAAAGGTCAGAGCAGGCAATCTAATCAGTACAGCATGGTCCCCGGACTTATCGCAGCCACGGTTAATCTTCTGTTCTTGCAAGAGCCCTTTGAAAGGGAGGGGAGGAGAATGGAGAGCTGGTGATCTGGTGACTTAGCACAGGGTTGGTTTGGGGTAACTGTGAGGAGCGTGAAACAGCTGAACTGCTGCTTAGAGGGGTTTGAGGAAACAGAAATACTTGCAATGATTTTAATTATCAGTACTTCTACTTCAGTGAAATTAAGCCAGTTTCTTGTTTTTACTAGCATTGAATGTCAACATAATGGTTTAGTGTCACACCTTAAAGGAAAACATCAAATTCAGAGGGGGCTGCTCTCCCCAGAATTGTCCATTAAGCTGAGAATACATGAAATGTTCAGTAATGATACCCCAGGCCCTGTGTCTTGTAATTCAAATAAGGAGCGAACAAAATTGAAATGCTGAGTTTGGGTTATGCATTGCTGGGTTTTCCACTGGGAGGAATATGCAAGGAAAAGGATCCTTTCCAGCAAGGCTTTCCTTCCTGTTTTACAAATCTGTATCCTAATGGCTCCACGAATCCCTGCTCTGAAAAGTACTGCTGTGACACTGGTGGTGATGGGGTGGGGAGGTGGTTTCTGTTGTTTCAGCTTCATTCTTGCCCCAGGAATTGCCTTCTGACTCTTTTTCCATCTCAGTGTCTAGAGGAAAATGATGATACCACGTAGCCAAAGTCTCTCAGCGCTGCAGAAAATCTTTAATGAGATCCCAGGATCCCTTTGTACCAAAGTATTTCTCTTGGGCAACAACATTAATTTTTTAAATTTTATCACACACAAAGAATAAAAAATTACTTTTAAACTATAGATAGTTGAAGCTGTTGTGGAAGGTAAGGTGAGGAACCCAAACACAAGAAACAGCTGGAGAACTCGGACAGTTGAACCTTGTTGGGCGCAGGAAAAGCATTAAAGGCTTCAGTATAATTCTTTGTGAACAAGGAAATAATTTGTGCAGCGCCTGTCCAGCTGCCAGGGGCTACGGGCACATGTGTCTGGGCTACACCATCTCTTTTACTGGTGAGGATTCATCCCCAGCTGGGTGAAGAATTGGCGCTGGTTCCGTGGCTGACCCTCAGTGTTGTCTGTCCTGCAGTGCCCGAGGAGCAGCTGCACAACATCGACGAGTACGACCTCAACGTGGTCCGGCTCTGCTTCCAAGCTTTCCTTCCTGACGAGCACGGCAACTACACGATAGCCCTTCCTCCTCTGATCTCCAACCCCATCTACGACAACAGTGAGTACCAGCTCAGCCAAACGTCTTTTCTTTCTTTTCCCTCTTGTTTTTCTCTTCAGCTTGGGATGAGAAATGCCGGCTTTCTGAGGTCTGTGCCAGTTCTGGGTCGCTCCTGTGGCTTGGGACTGCCAGGTGCATGACTGTCACACGGCAAGTCACAGTGAGCATACGTTGAGACATGATCCCAGGGTTAGCCAACCAGAGAAGGCTTGTCCATGGCATTCATGGACTCACACTCAGGTGTTTTTCCAGCCCTTGTTCGCACACAGCAGTGGTGATTGCAAGGAAAGGCCCAAGTCTGAGGTGCCAAGTGATTAAAGTGATAGTGGTGAGATGGATGGCTGCCTCAAGGCTGATCTGTTTTCCAAGGGAATCCTCTGGAACCCGTTTGTGCCCTGGAGGTGTCTTGTCTTTGGCTTGTGAGGGCTCTGGAATGGGACTTGAAGAGAGATTTATCCCAGTGGGAAACTGTCTTAAGGTCTTCTGTATCCTAGTTGGTGGCTGTTTCACAGTACAGGTGAGTAATGGAGGAGTCCTTGGCCATGCTCCAGGAGGGTGCAGAAGAACATGACACACTTCTTGGCACTGTTTTCCACATTCCACAAAACGGGACACCCGTAGGGCATCAGCAGCTGAGGACTTTAGCCCCCAGTGTGTGCTGGACTCCTCCCTGGGAGCAGAGTAGCAAAAGAACTCTTAATCCTGGAAAACTTTCCCTCAGTGTTTTCCATTTCTGCACCACGAGCGTTTCCATGCTAAATACTTGACGTTCTCATTTTAGCAGAAAGTACTGAATGAAGTGACATCTGCATTTCCTAAAGTTGTTAGGATTGTGTTGATGTGGGCATAACCATTGTGAATATGTTGAGTATGAACTCAGATGGCTCTGATATATTTAGAGTCTCCTTCTAGAATGATCTAGAAGCTGGAACTGCGAGCGGCGTGTTACTGAGAACCCTTGCACTGAACTAATCAGGGCTGAGATAAAAACTGATGTACAGATTTGTAGCTCTGCCTCAGATGCCATTTAGAAATGTGCCAAATCACTATTACTCGTCCCGTGGGCTGATGTCAGTACCGGCGGAGCTGTGAGAGGTGGTGGGGGAAGCAGGGGCGGGTGCTGGGGGTGTCTGTGGGCAGCACTGGAGGCACCCAAACCCCTCCCTGTAGCGTAGCAGCCGCGTAAATAAACCCGTGCAGAGCTGTGACCACAAGTCGTAAAAAGCGGCCCTGCAGAGTTTCGGATCTGAGCTGCTTTTACAAGTGTCAGCCTGGTTAGAGCTGCTCTGTCCCACGCCCGGGCTGTACCCTCAGGTGACAGGGACTGCAGCTGGGCAAGCCTGGCCTCTGAGGTCTGAGCCTTCATGGATCTGCTCAGATTAGGAGCAAAGAGATACTCTGAAAACCAGCTTCAAATCCAGTATTTTCTTCACTTTCTCATCCCTTGTAGTCTCCACTTGCTTTGGATAGTGAGACACAGAAGAATCACACAGGCAACCCCATTAGCAGAGGCTGCAAGTGTCTCAAATTCAGCACCTTCTGTTTCCAGATGCTTCTAAAGTTAACTGGTTTGGATCAGAAATTTCCCATTTTGCATATCAAAACCTCTAAGGAAGAGTCAGATGAGGCAGTTCAGCATTTCTGAGAAATGGGGTTGGGTAGAACATGTTGTCCTGCCCTTGTTGAAAGTTATGTGATTTTTAGCGAGGAGCTCGTTTCTCCGGGGATTTGTCACCAAGGATGTGGTGTAGGGGAGTGAGGAACAGGAATTGGGCAGGAGTTGAGGTGACAGGGAAGGAGGAACCTTTCCTTCTGAGGCAGGTGCCGGGCTCAGCGCTCCTGCTGACAGCACAGCTGTGCATCCACATCTGCTGGCATTTGTGTGTGTTGATTTCCCTTCTGAATTCCTTGTCTAAGGACAAAACAACAGATTCCAGAAGGAGACTGTCACAAGGACCTAAAGGGAACTGCCAAGAGAGCTGGAGAGGGACTTCTCACAAAAGGGTGATAGGACAGGGGGTGATGGCTTCAAATGGACAGAGGGAAGGGTTAGATTGAATATTAGGAAGAAATTCTTCTCTGTGAAGGTGGGGAGGTCCTGGCACAGGTTGCCCAGAGAAGCTGTGGCTGCTCCATCCCTGGAAGCATCCATGGCCAAGCTGGACAGGGCCTGGAGCAACCTGGGATAGGGGAAGGTGTCCCTGCCCATGGCAGGGGGGTTGGAAATGGATGATCTTGAACGTCCCTTCCAAACCAAATCACTCTGATTCCCTGCTGTTGAGTGCCATTCAAGCACACAGAAGTGAAACATTGGTAAAATTAGGCTTTTCCTCACAATTCTTAATTTACCCTTCCTGTGAAAAGCGCACCATGACGCTGGCAGTCACATGGCTCTGTGCTGTTTCTGGGTTTGTTTGGTTTCCCCTCCCTTGAAGGTTTCTGATTCATTCAGCAAATGAAGTTGTGTGTGTCATGTAGTACACGAGGCTGTAGCTCCCACTTATAATAATGACAGAAATAACTGCAGATAGTGCAATTGGGGACTGGTAAGAGGTTACCAGGAACCCTGCTTTAGGTGTAGTCTGTGTCGTGCTGTAGCTGCACTTGGGTAGGAATTGATTCAAACTGAGAGTCTAAAGCATTTTTGTTTGGTTTTTCTTTTTGGTTTTTATTTATGTTGGTTTTTTTTTTTTTTTTTTTTCTTTTTTTTGATGTTGGCACCATGAGCTTTGGTTTTTGTATTTCTTCTCTGTGTCTGGAATGGGAAGCCTGTGGTGGTGGTGGAGTCTCATGGAGGATCAGTTTCAGGGTGTCAAAGCAGCACCAGCTGGATTGTTCCAGACGTTTTAAATGTGTTTGGAGCTGCTGCTCCAGAACAGAGCCAGACACCACCTTCAGTGGGGGCTAATTCATGATGAGAGGCAGCTCTCCATCCACCAGATCCTGAGGGCTGTTCACATACAGCCAGTCTGGAGTTTGAAATTTGAGTGGTTTGGGGTGAAACCTGCTGCCCTTAGTGAAGATGTGAAATTATGGTCCTAAGAGCTGCTCTTGGACACCTGCAGAGGGGAACAGAGGAGAGGCTGGATGGCCAAGGACCTCTGTGAATAGAACTGCAGCCAGACCCTCAGAGAGGGGAATTCTCCTGACTTGCTAGCCCAGCTGTTTCCAGAGAAGGGTGACTGTACCAGGTAATCAGTCACTCACAGAACTTTGAGTTCTGCAGCTTGAAGGGCACCGGGGGTGAGCACAACCACACTGGGGGGAAGTATCTGAGACTACTCTACAGTAGTTAGGGAGTGGGTGGCACAGCAGTGCTGATGCCTTGCGTTTGGAGATCATCATGGAATATCAGACCCTGCTGCTGAATTTTCTGGATGGAGTGACTTGCTTTGTGTGGATTTCAGGGGGTCACACTCCTCCAGCTGTTGCCTTCCCTTCATATGCCTGAACTCCCAGCACCTCCTGTCTAACAGTGACAAAGCCGCAGTAATTCTATGTCATTAAATTTGCCTGTTTGCTTCCAGGAGCTCCCAACACTGCAGAATTGAGAATTTGTCGTGTGAACAAGAACTGTGGAAGCGTCAAAGGAGGAGATGAAATATTTCTGCTGTGTGACAAAGTTCAGAAAGGTAACCTGCGCTAGATTTTTTTTCTCTCCCTTTTTCCCAACTGGACACATTCCATGACCATTTTCCTGCTGCGGGGCTGAAACCCTTCACCACACACCTCAGAGTGGTTTGGTTTTGTAGCTGGGTGGAACAGCTTTGTGCCTTTAAAGCTGAGCCATTTACTTTGCACCTGAATTCTGAGTCGGGCTCCTCGCTTTGCTCCCCTTTCTTTCTGCTGCAAGTTTCCAGTTTTCCAGCTTAACAAGCATCTTCTCTTTCTCATGGCCTAGATGACATAGAAGTCAGGTTTGTCCTGGACAACTGGGAGGCCAAAGGTTCCTTCTCCCAAGCCGACGTTCACCGCCAAGTCGCAATCGTGTTCAGGACGCCGCCGTTCCTCCGAGACATCACCGAGCCCGTCACGGTGAAGATGCAGCTGCGGAGGCCCTCTGACCAGGAAGTCAGTGAGCCCATGGATTTCAGATACCTGCCAGATGAAAAGGGTATGCTTCCAGTGACATGAGCTTCTGAACAGCCATGATCAATGCAGGGCTCGTGGTAGTGGCTTAGTTAATAAAAAAATCAGTCAGTTTATTCCCTCTTTCAGTGAAAATACCAGAATTGCTGTTGAGTAACACTGGCATGGTTTGCTAGTGCTGTTATGCCTGCAGTATTTTCCTTTAAATAATTCCTACTACAACTTGGTGCCACTAGGAAGTTCTTTTAGGCCTTCATTAAAGAGAAGTGCAACACTTTCCCCTTCCACTCCTTTCTCTGTAGATCCGTACGGCAACAAAGCAAAAAGGCAAAGATCAACGCTGGCTTGGCAGAAGCTCATACAGGACTGTGGTAAGGAAAATATTCATCTTTTTCTTCTTGTTTGAGTGAACTTACACTTAGATGGAGCTGTTTTCCTCTAAATGCTGCACCCTCATGTCATGTTCCATCACAGGATCAAGCACGATGGAGAGGCCCAAGGTAACCTCATTCCCTGTTGTCACTCCTGAAGGGAAGCTGATTAAGAAAGGTAGGTTTTTGCCTGCAATCTGATAGTGGTTTAAACAGATAGTGCCCTCCTCTTGGCTCAAAATTCTAAGCTCTTGAGGGTTTCTTCCCGTAAGATAGTGATACTTCTGACCGTACAAACTTGAAGCTATCAGTTCTTCATGTCACCCCCAGTACGGGCCATAGAGGGGTGGGGAAGGGCAGCTCCCTCCGGGGTCCATCCCGGAGAGCAGCGAAGCAAGTAGACGGTGCAAATACGCGTACAACCTTGCTGCCTTTCCTCCGCTTTGTACCGTTTGCGATGTGGAACAACCCCTGAAAAGCGGCGTTCTCTCCGCAGAGCCGAACGTGTTTCCCTCCGCGCTGATGCTGCCGGGAGGCCTAGGAGCCCTGTCCGCCGCCAGCCAGCTGTTCCCCGGCTGCCCGCCGCTGGCGCACCCGCCGGCCGCGGGGCCGGGCAAGCAGGACGGGCTGTCCCCGTGCTGGCTGCACGGCTCCCCGCCCCCGGCCGGCCTGCTGGGCTCCCACCCGCACGGCAGCTTCTCCGCCGAGCCCCAGCACGGCGCCCCGGGCGCCGGCTCCCTCCCGGCCTTCCACGACGGCGCCCTGGCCTGGCCCGACGACAAGGACTCGGGCTTCTTCCGGACCTACGGCAGCGCCAACGGGCTGGGAGCCGAGGCGGCGTCGGCGGAGCTGCAGAGCCTCCCCGGCGGCGCCGCCTCCGGAGCCGGCGTGGTCGGCATGGACACGGACGACGTGAACTGCGGCAGCTTCAGCCTGGAGAAGTTCAGCGCGGTGCTGAGCGCGGGCAGCCACCGGCAGCAGCTGCAGCTGTCCTCGGCCGGGGCCGGCACGGGCGGCGGAGCCGCCGCTTTCGCCTCGCAGCCCGGCCTGGCCCACCCCTCTTACGGCTTCCTCGACCAGGAGGTGCTGAGCGAGCCCAGACTGTCCAGCGGCCACCAGGGCGGCCTGGCGGACAGCCAGTTCTATGACGCCGACGGTGTCCACGCTGAGGAGCTCTATCAGTCCTTCGCCTTCGATAACATTTTACAGAGCTATAACCCGTGAGCCGGCGCTGGGTACGTAGAGCTCCCGGGGTGCTGCTGCGTGGAGAGGAGTAATTTACCCTTCTGGAGTCCCTGCTTTCTCTTTCAGAATGTTGCTGTGCAAGTTTCGTGATCTAACTTAAAGGTTATTTATTGCAGCCCGTAGTGGTGCCCGTAAAGAGGGAGGTGGGAGTAGGGTTTGGGGGTTCTGTACCTTGGAAATACCTTGTAGACGTATTTTTGCACTGTTGGAAGTGGGAACTGTTAACACTTAAAGCTTCCTTACCTTTGGGGACTGTAAAAGCTGGCGTCTTCAGAAGGGTTAAATTTTCAAATACTTCACAGGGTTAAAGTTGTTTCGAAACAGCCATTTTTGCTATAGAAATGAAATTTAAATTTTGATAGGAAGAAAATTGGCGAAAAAAACCCTGCTCGTGAGCGCTCTAGTTCAGTCTCATCTAATGAATGACATCTGAGTTCTGCTCAACTTACTTGAAAGGTTTAGGTTTTTAACCCCCTTTCTATAAATATTTCTTCTCCTAAAATGAGAACATGTATTGATTTTCCACGCTGTCACCACACTCCATTTGCTTTGAAGGCAAATTTACTCGTAAATTTTTCTTAATGACTATGTCATTGTTAGATATATTTTAAAAGACCGGAAGGTTTGAGTTTTTAAATAGTCCAGCTCTGTTGTAAAGGAAATCACTGCACAAGAGAAGGAACAGAAAGTGAGGACTTGTCTGCACTTCATCCAGAGTGCACTGTTTTAAAAGCCATGCCCCTGTTGCTTTAGGAATGAAGCTGTTGTTGCTCTGCAAGCTGTGTGAGTGTGTAGCTGCAACGTGAGTGAGATTTGGAAAGGCAGAAATCTCTGGAGCCGAAGTATCCTCTTTCCTCAGGTATCCCGGCAGTTTCCTGCTATGCAAGTGACTGCTTCAAAGAAGGCTCAGATCCTGCCTCCCCTGCACCACCCCCTCCCAGGAGGGCAAAGCCAGAGGCTGCCTTGGTGCAGCCTCACCTCTATTAACAACTTTTAAAGCCATTTCAGTCAGTACTAATTAAAAACACTCCTCTATCCTCTGTATCAGGAACCAGAACTTCTTCCCTCCCACTTGATTCCCAGTCTTCGCTCTTAGCCTGAGCAGGAGCTGTTCCTGACACCTCCAGCTGGAGGTAACTGGCTGGGTAAGACACTCTGGCCTTGGCTACTTCATTATACTGTTATTTTTTTAAGAAGCAACACAGAGAACTGTCTGAGTATTTCTTAAGTGACACGGCTGCTCTTTAGGGCGGTTAAGGCTTAAGGGTCTCCGTCGTTACCTTTTGGTGACATCAAACTGCACAACGAGAGCAGCAACAAAAAAAAGCAATAAAATGTCCAAAGCCCACCCCCCCCAAATCAAAAAAGCCACTTGAGATGTAGAGTTGTACACAAGGAAAGGTGCTCCAGAAGCCCTCTGTGGCTTACAGGAAAGCAGGAATCCATTGCACAGGGAGCACTCCGGTGCTGCTGCTGGAATTCCATCACACAGGCCCGACAGTCAGGCGAACTTCTTCCCCTGACTCCAGGTGCACATTGACTCTCCCTGTTTTCAAGCAATATTTCCTCACTTCTGCACCTCTCCTCCACACTCTTAAGCAATAGAAAGACCAAAGAAATATAAAGAAAGTTTGAAACGTGTTGTTTATTAATTTTTTTTTTTTATTTTGAAGTTCTCAGTTTTAAGTATATTAAATGTAAACATTTTACTCACTTCATAGAAAGCTCTTTATAGTACAATTTGTTTTTACTGTATAATTAAATATTTTCAAAGTTCTGTTTTCCTTTGTAAACGAGTTGGTTTGGTAATTAAAAAAAACTGGTTATACCAAGTGCTCAGCTTCTGCAACCTCCTCGGCTTCGTGACATCCCTCACCATGGGAAAAGGCAGGGAAAAGGGACAAGGTAGGTTATTGGTTGCTTTTCCTGGGGGTTTTGGGGGGGTATTTTCTGTTCCCTCTTGCTGGTGGCCACTATAAAACCTCAAGGCACGTGAGGGCTCATCTGCCTCAGCAGGTTTTGTGGCAGAGCTGTTGGGTTGTCAGGCAGAGGGGACAAGGGCACAGGTGCTTTTGGCCGAGCTGCGCTGCTGGTACAGCTTTCCCCAGGCCCAGCTGAGCTGATGCAGAACCAAAATGCAGGGGGGAGGCATTAGAGGTGTCTGGCTGGGGAAGCACAAGATGAAATCTGGCTCTCACAGAACACCCAGCCTGAGCACTCACAAAACATCAGGTGAAAGCCCAAGCACAACATGAATGTAATTGCTGCAATGTTCAGTACGTGATGGTTCCGAAACTGGCCTGGAAACCAAGTTCAGAGCCCCAGATTACATTTCTCAGCTTCATAGTTGCACATGAGGGGTGCCCAGGAAGCACCTCGAGAGCTCAGGGGTATCTGCATATCAGCTTGCACCCCCCTCAGATACTTCAGATTTTCCATAAAAATAAACAGCCTGGGAATTCTGGGAGGAGCTCTCTGCCTTGCCCAGAGAAGAGCTCACACTCAGCACATTGAGGGTCATCGTTCTGGCCCTGTTTATCCTGGATTCTGCCTGAGATCCCCACGTGCAGCAGGAGCTGCAGAGGGAAGAGCCTCCTGTGTCCTTGACACTAGTGCAAGGCCCTTTCCCTCTCCCCCTTTTGGCTCCATGTCCCCTTGGAACAGCTCTTCCCGCGCCTGTTGTGTCCAGAGAGTGCAGTCTTGTTGATGTTTTGTTTTTTCCCTTGTAGCTTATGGAATTTATAAATCACATTTTAGCTCACTGTGAGTTTTTAAGAAATCACACAGATATGAAATTCTCTTTTGTTTTCTGAATTCAGTTTCTCTGGTTTTCCATCATTAATGACATTTCCTTCCTAGCTGCAGATTATTATCTGAGAACTACTCATGGAATCTGTTGCTCATAAGAGCTTTAATATTAAAACCAAAAATAATATTGCTGTCTGAATCAAATTTTTGTGTTAGAAAAACAGGAGCTTCTGAATTACTTACGTTACAGACACAAGTTTTGACAGCCCAGCACAGGCAGAGCCTTAAAGGAGCTCCTTAAAAATGCATTTATTTAACACTTTAGGAGCCTCCAGCTCAAGCTCTCATGGAGCTGTTCTAGCATCACTGAATTCAAGGGAAGACATCCCAGTCATCCTCCCTGTCCCCACACAGTGGCTCGTCTTGGCAAATGGTGCCCTCTTTTATTCCCAAAATGTTAACAAAGAGCTCTGAAACTCCAAACTTTAATTTCTTGTTGAGAGTTTAACTCTCTTCTGTACTTCAGGGAAGCACCTTCCTAATGGGTTAACATGACACAGGTGTAAAAAATTACTTCCTAAAGATGTAGGTGGTGCTTAGTAAGAAACATTTAAAATAACCAAAGAAAACCTCAGATCTGCCCCATTCCAGGCAAGTTCCTAAGCTGTGTTCAAATCTTCCAGGCATCCATCCAAGGTGAGGCACAAGAAAAAATGTATTATGCCGCTAAATCACAGCTTTTTATCTCTCTCTTTATAGCAGCATCCTGTGGTACCTTTTGTTCTGCCTGCATTCTGACATTCTTGGTATTCCTGTTTTTCTTTAGATTCCCACCACACACCACTGCCCCAGGAGTTCCCAGTCTTTCTATATATTGTGACTCACTGGGGAATTCCTACCCAAGAGGGCTGATGAGGCCTCAACTCTAGTTTCTAGGAAGCGTCCCCAGTGTTTTTAAATGAGAAAAACTTGGTTGTCAGTGCAAAGTTTTCCTCTGAAAACTTTTTTTTTTTTTTCCCCTTTGAGAAGCACTCTGAGAGACAAATTTGCTCATCTGTACTGCCATTGGCCAAAAAGCAGACAGTGTCTCAGGGAAACTTGCTGCAGGCACTGTCCTGCTGGCTGCAGTCTCCCTGGCTTTCGGGATTTCCTGCACGAACCGCCCAGAAAAAGCTGGGACTGGGTTCCAGATAACTCAGTGTTACGTGTGCATCCACACAAGGACAGCTGTAGTATCCAGTATAAAAAGAGTTTAAAATAAAATCTGGCTTGATGGAGGGTTATATACACTGGCTCCCCGAAATCTTTCAATGTACAGAAGAAACAAAAGTAAGGCTTGAGATTGAACCAACACTACCTGGTCCAGCGTGTGTAAAGTAGAGCCCAAGGGTATCCAGTGGCAGATCAACATGATCCAAATGTTCCACGGACACCCTTGGCACCCAGGCTGTAACCCTGCACAGTGTCTGGTCACCAGCTGCTGCCAAGGAGCTGCTGCTTCCTCATCCCAGCTCCAGAAGTTAATCAGCCAGGGTTGGAGGCCAGTCAACATCAACAGACTAGAAAAGCAGAGGGAGAAAAAAAGGCAGCAGAGTTGGTATTTTACAGATACCAAAAGAATCACAACTCCTTTTGCTACTGCTTGGCAACATCACTCTCTGTCGGGCTGCGTTTACGAAGGAGAGTAGCAGTAGGAAATGTCTCCTGTGGTAAGGAATGTTGATCCACACAGAGCAATTCCATGGAAAGCATCTCACCAGGGCAACTCCCTTAGTAATTTCCAAGAAAGACAAACAGCAAACAACTTACTTCTACATCCAGCTCCAGAATGTCAGCAGTTCTGTTCAGAAGGGACCCAATGTTGGGCTTTGTTCTCCCAAAGTCTCCGTGCACAAACTCTTTAATGTAGCTGGGAATGCTGGCTAAGGAGAGGTGGATTCCACACCAAAGAAATCAAAAGGGGAAAAAAAAGTTTTTTTCTACTCCTAAGTAATTTCCTAGTTAATATCCTGTTAAGCCCATACCTATCTTCAGGAGAGCACCTAATTCCTGGCTTCTGACTCTGGTGCCGAAAACTGCACTGCTGACCTGCATTTTGTTTCATTCCAAACTGAGCAGTGACTTTAGGATGAAACTGTAACTTGTACGTAGCAGCGATCTCCAGTCTGCACCGGAGTGCATTAAATAGCGTGGAAAAGGTAATTTTTGGAGCTGAAAAGCTTTCAGCTAAATTTCAGTTAAATCAGAAAAAGCTGAAGTGTATTTTAACCAGATATAAAGATGCGCTGTCACATACTTAATGAAAACTCCAACGTGCAATGGTGAGCTAAAAGCAAATATCGTGGAGCAGGAGAGCAGGGATTTCAAAACCCCGCAGCCACCCGAGCAGGAAACTTCCCATTATCCCAATCCCTCCCACCAGGAGGCTGCTGGGCACCTCCCTGGTGTCAGGGCACCCAAGGATACGTTCCCGCCTGAGTTTTGAGGTGCAGGCGGAAGTGGTGCTCATCGATGTACTCGGATCTCATGGTGTGGATGAGCCGGCAGCGCACGGCCAGGGGCCGCCGGTGCAGCACCCGCAGAGGGGTCTTCTGGTCCAGCTTTAACTCCTGGGACGAGAAGCGACCAAAAACACGAGGAAGGAACTGTGCAAACGCTGCGGAGATCGTGGGGATCGTGTGTGCTGTGAACCAGTCCCGTCTTGCTGAGTAATCCCAAGGCAAGAGCGGTTTTTTTTCCAAGTTTATCAAAGGAGAAAGGACAGCTCTCTCAGAGGCCAAAGGAGGCCTCACATGAACACAAACTAATGGAATCACAAATACAGAGGAATAACCTTGAAATCTCCATAGCCCTTTGCTGGAATGACTCCAGGATTTAGCAGCTCACTCAGAGCCCCAGGGCAATCAGAAAAAAAAATATAATCCCACCCACAAAATGCTTTGTCTAAACTACAGCCAACCCCCTAGAAATAAAAGTGAGGGGAAAACAAACCTTAAATGAGTTTAGATCTCAGAACAGTCTTTTCAAAAGTTCATTCCCAACTCCCTTTCCCAAAGGAGAGGCAGCAGTTTGAAAGGCAACTTCTCAGGAGCCAGGGAAGCTAAAGGAAGAACTTCCCAACAGTTGTCTGCCTGAGCTGTAATGGCTTTGAGAACGAGCTCATGGGCAAATGTAGGAAATGGTGCAACACACCAAAAACTGAACCCACTTCTCCATCAGAAAAGAAAGTTCTCATTCCCGCACATGCTGAGCCTTCCTGAGGCCTCTTTGCACTCTGACATAGACACTTCCACCTCCAAATTGCTGCAGCTGTGGGAGAACGGCCTCAGAGCAGAACAAAAGAGCTTTTCTGCTCCTTTCACTTACACAGGACACTATCTAGGGTGAAAAAGGGGTGCAGGTGCCAGATTTCAGCCTCTCCCAGGATCTGGTCTCCTGGAAGGTGAACTTTACACAAGGATTTGTTGTCTCTGCTAAGAGCCAACCCCCCTGTCCTGCTGGATTGACTGGTGAAGGAAGGAAGGGTGGCATGGAAGTCTCCCTGTGGCAAGGGAAATCCTGATTAAAAAAACCAAACCTACAAAAACTAAGCACAAAGCAAGAGACAGGCCCATGGATGGCCTGTATTTAACTCTTCCCTAGGGCGCCAGGACTATTCAAATAGCAACAAGAGCTCCTGCTACCTTGATATCATCTAGGAAGGCGATGTCTTCTCTCCGTATGGCTTTGTCTGTCCATATCAAGGCACTGTAGGTCTTTGTCTTCTCCTCCTCACCTTCCTTCATACGACCAATTGCCTCTCTAAACAAAAGAAATTAATTACTCACTTAACATAAGCATAATTATACAAGGCTGTGAGCAAGAACACTTCCCGACTCCCCGAGCGTCGCTCAGAAATCCCTCGCCGGCGACGATCAACACTGACCTGGTGACAAGCTGCAAATCTCGAACCTGTATTTTGTCTGAAGAGTCATTAATTGCCTGTGATATTCCAAAAAAAAAAGCAAATCAGTCAGCAAAGCCGCTGGGTTGGAGAGGCGGCAAGCGCTTCTTCACGAGTTCCGCGAGGTGCCCGCGATTTACCTGCTGCAGCCTCTTCATCTCCTCCGCGGTGAAACGGATCCTGCGAGGATTCACCAGCTCGATCGCAAAGGGCCTTCCTGGCAACGGGCACGGCCACAAGACACAAAAACACGTTGTTCTCAATTAATGCTGCAGTTGCACAGCGAGCCTGCAAGGTGTGAAGGCTGTCTGCTGTTACACAAACACGGAGAGGACCGGCGGGCTGAGGGCTGGAGCATCAGATGCAAGGGGAGAAGCAAGGGACCTTTTTTTTGGCTACTAAACCCCGGTATCAGCAATAAGTGCAAATTATGACTTCCCAGAAGACATCTTGTACAAGTCCGTGCTAATTAAAAATAAAATAAGGAAAAAAGGCTAATTAGCTTATTTTCTGTCACCTACAGCAATGCCCAGGTGCACGGCAACGTTAAATCCCACTCCCTCAGCTCAACATCTGTTGCCAGAGTTGTAACTCTGTGCTCAGGGCCAGGACAATCCCCAGCACAAGCCATGCCAAGAATCACACTACAAATCAGGCAGCTACTGAAACACAGAATTGCTCATTTTTACTTTTTCCTTCCTTCCTCCCTTGGCCACAGCACGCTGAAAGCACGCTGAAAGCACGCTGAAAGCAGCTGACCTTTATAAGAGACTCAAGTTCAAAAAGAAAACAAGGCTCTCCCACTCCACAGTCACAGTGAGGGAATTAGAAGGATCCAGCAGACAAGAGAGGAATCAGTCTGACATAAATGGCTTAAAAGTAGGGAGTGAATAAAGTAAAATACTTTTAACTACCTATGCCTTTGCATGCAGCCAAAGCCACTGAAAAAGGGCTCCTGTTTCAAGCTGGTTTTATGAAGCTGTTTGGTCTTTGGGAATAAATATCTAAATTCCACTAAAATGGTTCTGAGATAGAATTTCAAAGCCTAGTCACACAGCTGGCATTCAGCAGGAGCTCTCAGAGGAGCTCCACGCACCCATTTCATCTCTACTTCACAGGGGTTCTTCCAAGCCTTACCATTGCCCAGTGTCCTTACATCCACATCTTCTCTTCCAGAGGAACTAAAATTAAAGCCTGTAACAGATTTGAATGAGGCAGGTGAGCTTTTATTTTACATTTGTATATTGTAATACTCTCTACAGCTTTTAAAAGGTGAAATGTTTTCTTTCTAAACTGGTTTGCAAAATCTACTTTAAATCTACTTTATAAATTGGAGCCTGCACTTCACAAACTGTGGGAATCCCTATTTATTCCCAAGTTTCTAGAAGAGCACTCCCAGTTCCTTGGCCTGAATGAGACTGCTACAACCAGACTAATATATCCACAGGAAGAGAGGAAGTAGCAGGGTTTTTCTCCAAACTAATATCTAATGCAAATTTTCCTTAGGCTATGTCTCTAATTCCACATCTGTTAGATGACAAATGACAGGCAGCGATAATTTCATCTGGATAATCCCTGGATAAGCATTTAGCTGGTGGAACTTTATGAACTGAGGAAAATAAATGAATCGAGGTAAGAAATATGAAGGGGTCGAAAGGCAGGCAGATCCTTTGAAAAACCTGTGGCAAAAACCTTCTCGGTACAAGTCATTTTATGAATTACCAACTGTTAAGAGGTTTGGTTAAGCAAAAACACCACCACGTGAAACCAACATATTTGCATCATCAGATCCACTGAGGAGCTACTTTAGCAGGATAAAAGACTGGGGGGGTTTATCTAATCCCTCCCAGATCACAGCTAAATAAAGTTTACAAGCTTTAACTTGGAAGGAAACAAGTGGGATGAAGAAAGATCACTTTTTCCATTACGCTCCCATTTTAAGTGGGTAGCTACCACGAAAAAAGTCTTCTAGTAGTGATGAAAGTATGGTCAGAGTTCTCCTAAATACTTACTGTCTGCCTTGAATTCTGCCATTAGATGCTCTGAAATTAATTCTTCCACTGAAGATTCCAGCTTCCGCTCCCCATCAATAATCCAGGGAGTCTGAGGTAAATTCCTGGAATATTTGTTGTATCTTCCTGTAAAAGACAACCAGGGCACTTCTAATCATTCCACAACCACGAGTGGAAGCTGCACTCTTGCACAGCACATTGAACTTCCACGGGAGCCTTGTGCAAACAAACTGACAGGCTCCAGCTTGTTTCGTGGCAGGAGCAATACACCAGCACTGTGGAACACACGTTCCACACTCCAGGATGGACTTGGAGTCCACTTAGGCTGGACTTGGAGAGCCTGTGGCTGCAGCCCTGCCTGCAGGAATCACCCTCCTGTATGAAATAATCCAGGTTCCAAGCCAGTTCTGCTGTTGTCTGAAGGCTTAAGAAAAGAAACCCGAACTAAAATGCTTCAGCTCGCTACGAGGAACACCATGCAAGGAGTAAAAAGTCCCAATAATAAATTAGGAGGAATGGCAGGAACCTTGAGAAGGTGCCAAGTAAAGAGATAGGCATCTTTGGATGGTCCCAGTGATGTTTTCATGGCACCTCCATGACAGGTTATAACCAAAGAACAGGCCTGACACGGATGACCAATATGAGCTTTTTTATGGACAGGCTTGCTAAGAACTGAAAATATTCCCAAAGCAAGGAAATAATTTATAAAGGCCAAGCAGCAACTCCCTGCTTAAACTGCTTTCAACTTGAGACTTGAAAATAGAGAATAAAAAAGAGTTCAGAGTAGCTCTGTGCATTACTTTGGGCCTCTGACATCTCAGGGGTTTGGGGTTTCGTATCATATTTTCCTATCTTGAACAATGTTTCCTTTTTGCAGTTTGAGCAGCAGAAAAAGCCGCACAAACAAATGGGGAAACTGAGTAACACAGTTTCACTGGGGAAAAGAATGAAAGTAGGATGACTCATCATTCAGATTGAGCCTCACACTGCTAAATTCTCCTTCCATAAAACAGAAAAAGGAGAATAAGGTTTGCTTTTTTTTTCTTCTCTTCCCTCTCAGCTTCACATTCTAATAATTTTAACTTTTGATCTGAACAAGAGTAGGTTTCAAAAATCAGAAGGTGTTTCTTGTTTTGACAGTTCCTGAATCCTTAAAAAAGTTTAGGGTGAGAAGTGATCGCTAAACAGCAAAGGTGAGGTCAAGAGGACAATGTTGTGCCTACAAATTCAGATCCCATTACATTTATCAAAAGCAAAATACCTGCACTGTACTCAATACATTCTATTCTGGATTTAGTGCTTCAAAAATTAAACACCTGCCTGGATTGGTTTTCTTGCTGGAGCAAGATATAAACTATAAATGACAAGACCAGTATTAAATGACAGGCAGAAAGCAAACCCTCTGTTCTGCTCTTCATACTGCCGAATTCTGATAAAACTACCCAACAGCGCAACTTAAAACTGTGTTTGGAAAAGCCTAAAAGGAACTGGATAGCTTGGATTCACAAATTATACACCTAACTGTCTAATTGGTAATTGAAAATAAGGAATGGTTATATGTAGAACATGGACTACCCTGCCATTCGCTTTCACACTTTTTCGTTTTCCATTTCTTTATATTCAGGATTTTTATCATCACAGTACGTTGGATTTAAATTACAGGTAGGGTTCCTTTTAATAATAATCAGTTTGCATGTATTTAAATAAGGTGTTCATACAAAAGACTAGAAGAGTGGCAGGCAGATGATAAAAAAGTTAGATCACCTCAACTCAGGGACGCCCAAGTGTTGCTGCACTACCTGTCTCACCCACACCTTTATAAATCCCATTAAGATTTGCAGTTTGGGACGGGATGATACGCAAAGAAATCCAGATGGTGAAAACCTCTGAATCCAAATCAAAACCCAAGGAAGGGAAGGGCACTGCTGGCAGCTTGCTGGTGTGGAGGTGCCTTTCCCAAACCATTATTCTGAGGGGATCTGTAATTTCTAACTTTTTGACAAAATACTATCTTCAGCAAAGGTCAAATATAATTTCTTCCCCTTTCAAACCACTCTTGGACAGAGCTGGATTTGTTTCTTTGCTCCTTACACTTCATTACAGGAATTAACAAACAGCAAGGATCCTCTGGGTCTCAGGGCAGTGTGACAAAGTTCTCTTCAACACAACAGCAGCAAAGAAATGGATCAATTTACCAGCCACAAAAACAGCACCATTATTGCACTGAATCTCCAGAGCATCACAGAGGTTCTTTGGCGAACTTGGGGGACATGGAAAATGCCTGTATTAAAAGTAAAAACAGAGTAAAACACTACCAGAACATGATGGAGCACCACCAGAGCAGTAAAAAGTGCCTATTTTTAGCTTCCCACTGTGTGTGATTTTTACCACATTAACAGCACTTGCTGTATTCTTAAAACTCAACTCCTAACATTCTGGAAATATGGGAATATTTCTGGCAAAAGGAGGTTTAGCTTACGAACTCTAAAGTTCAAAATAATCCTTTTAATTAAAAGATCAGGAGTAGTTTTCTATTGCCAGAAAGAAAATACGTTTTAACCAGTAAAGCACCAGAATTTAAACAATCAGAAGTTCTTTTAAAGCCACCCTACCTCTACTTACACAATGAATATTTTCCTCCCCTGCCTAACTCTACACAAAAGCACAGTACTAAGAAATAGTTTCAGTATATACTTACTGGAGAAAATCCTCTTCTTTTATCTTCTCCAGGGCTTTTATAACTGCCATTCTGGTGAAAACAGACTGCACAGTGAAAGAAAACAATGAGTCAAGAACTAAGAAAAGCAAAGCAAGGATATGCCCGAGCAAGAAAAAACCACTGAAACTTACAATGTGCAGTTCTGTCACCGCTCACCTGGGAGCCCAGGTCCAAATTTGCGAAACAGTTTAAAACCAGAATCCTAAATCCATGAGCAGAAACCTAAACCAGCTTCATTTTCAGGAGTTAAATCTACTTAAGGCCAGCTTTTATGACAGTGACAGCAGGCAGGTAGTTCTGCTGAAAATAAGCCTGTTGAGGAGGAATCTGTTCCTGAAGTTCAGAAGTTGATTGATTCTCAGAACCAAGGGCTCTGAACAGTGGGGCTGGGCAGTCCCAAGCAGCTTCCCACTCCCAAGCTGCAGCAAAAGCAGCAATGCCAGCACAGCAGGAGCTGGCTGCCAAGCTCTGTGCACAGCCAGCTGCTGCTGGGCTCACTCCAGTGAGAATTCACCTTCCTGGGATGGGAGGAGCAAGTGTCCCACAGCTTAAGGGAAATCCCGCTCTAGGAAGGCTGAGGACAGCAGAAGATCTCTAAATGAACCTTCTAATCAAGCATGGTCAGGTCTTGAAATCCACCTGGGATGGAGCCTGCACCCCCCCTCTCCACAGCCTGCTCCATTCTCAGTTTCCTCAAGGTGAAATGCCTTCTCTTGGGTCTCCTCTGAGCTTCTCACTGCAACATATTCCAGCTGTGTCTCATCCTTCCACCACGCTCTGTGCAGACCAGCCTGGCTCCCTGCTCTCAGTAATCTCTTTTGGCACTAGCAGGAGATTCAGTTGGATCCTCCCCAAAGCCTTCACCAAGAACCTTGAAGAAGTCCAGGTTCCTCAGCCTCCCCTCCCAGGCATGTGCTCCAGCCCTGGGACTTCCCTGATGGCTGTCTTCTGAATTTCCAATTCAATGTGGTCTTTTTTGCAAACTGGATTGGGGATTTGGGGAAAAAATATTGGGTCACCATTTGGGACAATTCAAGTCTTGTCTCTAAAGAGTTCCTGGGTGTCTTCAGGAAAACTGCTCTTTCTCCTTCTAAGTATAAATTAGAGATAATAGCACTTCCTCACAGAAGAGATGAGCAGGAAAGCCCTGAAAGCAGCAGCAGTTTTAAGTAACTATCTACAGAGACAGCATAGAAATTTTCCCTCAGAAGCCAGTTTTTACACCGCTTCTCTGATTAACACAGCCCTTGAAGCCCAGCTTCTTTGTGAGGACAAACCTCTGACAGCTCTTCAGAGCTGGTATTTTTCTTTAGATTCCCCTACATTTTGTTGCCTGTGTGGATTTAACAGCCAGGCCCTGCTGGCTGAGCTCCTTATGTGGGATTTCCCCCCTTTTAAAGGACAGCAATGCAGCAAGCGGCGAGTTGTAACAATACAACCCTGCTAAAAAAAGAGCGGCGCTTATTGGTCAGGTGGGGCAGGCTCAGCAGAATTCCAGGGCCAGCCTCTGCCAAAGGCTGGCAGACTCTTCACCAGAAAGAAGAAAAGGCCTTGCAATGGCTTGTGGCAGGAGTCACTCGTTCTCCCTCTGATCACACCTCTGATCACACCGACTGTCCCACTCGCATCGGTTTCCCTCCAACCGCGTTTTTATCCTCGCGCGTCCCCGTTCCCATCAATGCTTGTGTGCGTGCTCGGGGGCTGCAACAAGTGGCAAGGTCCTTTTTCTTTCCCCCCCTTCTCCAGAGGCAGACAGGATAAAACCATCCTGCATGAATCCTGGCTTTCATTCAGATCAGAGCACACGGAAACTGCAGTGTGATCGTTTCCCTTTTGGCTGCCGAGTCTCATCTTCACAATGTGACTTATCTGAACTGCTTCACCCACAGAGAGCTTGAGGATCATCTTTTATGCTACTTTTAATGCATGACAATCAAATTCCTACATCTTAAGGGAGGTATTTACAGAGAACCTTCCTAAAATCATGGCCTTCAGGCAGCCTGGAAAATGAATGACCTAAAGAAAAGCACCAAGCTCTTGGTTTTCCTAAGCTGAGAATTGCGAAGTGAATAAAAGAGACGACTTTATTTTCAGACTATTGAAAACCAGAGAGCTTTTTGATGAGGGAAAAGCAGACATTGAGCACTGACTGAACAGCCAGGTAAGTTGTAGCTACTGCTGTGAAATTCTGAATGTCAGAGCAGAAATAAAATGATGAGATCTTACCTGCTTGTTCTTCGCTGGTTTGAAACAGTCTGGGCAGGCCGTGGCTCTAAACACAGAAATGAAAATTAGCAGCTCCTCTTACAGAGAAAGAAATAAACAGACAGACACACAAGCACAGCATGTAAATGGTTTTTGTGCCCATACGTCCAATGTCTCACTTCCACAGCTTAGCTCAGAGCAGATTTTCAAATTCCCTTTACCCTAAACCACGAATGGTGCGAGATGTGAATTGCTTGATCCAGAGACATGATGGACAAAGCTCTGCTCTTCTGCTCTGACCAACACCGTGTCTCGGATTTGAGATGGGATGGAAAAGCACACAAGTTTAACTTTCAGTTCTTTCCAATCCTTCTCAACAAAGGTCATGATTAACATTTTAAGTTCTGGGCAAGATTTGCTGACACCTTGAAATCTATACTTGCTGCTCTCAGACAACGGCCAGTACAAACCTGAGATTCAAACTGCCCCTTCTGGAGAGGAAAATTCAATTTCCCACTGAAAAAGTAACCCCAGGTGTTCAGCACCACTTGTGCTTTGCCTGTTCGAAAGGAAACTATTGGCTGTTTCACGAAAGTGAAAGCCAAGTCAGTGAAACACCTTTTCTGAGTAGAGGAAGTTGCTGTTCCTATCAGTGCATTTCTGTGTAGGCAGCCAGAGATGGTTTCTGGATTTCTGTGTATGCAGAGATATTTCTGACCTCCAACCCAATTTATCAGTTCTTGCTCGTGCTTTTCAACACCTCTGTAACTCCTTCAGACTCTAAGGAAGCAGGTTTTGCTGTTCCTACACAAACAACTTCCCTGGCCAGTCTGTGACCCAAAGCTATGCAAACTCCCTCTTCCAAAATTTCAGTATCACCTTACCCTTAAATATGAACTGATAAGAGACCATTCAATCTTCCATGTCAAACCACGGGTCATTTCAGCACACCCACCTGCACACAACTGTGTAAGGACAGGTGAGAAACTGCAGATGCCACGCTCGGAAACCCAACCCAAAAGCACGCCTGGAGTTCTCCAGGTTGAGACAAAGTCCTGCTTTGCTTCCACAGAAACCATGACTGTCACTGCTACTGTGATAATTCCCAAACTGACCATATTTACATGAAAAGCACTGCCTCAGAACGTGCCCAGAGCCAGCCACTCACACAAGCAGAACGCCTTGGCACCTCAGGAACTACTGTGTAATTAAATGAGGTGATGTGCTGTTACTTCAGAAAGTGTCTCAAACCTTAATTGCTGCTTAAGTGTGCTACAAAGAGAAGGCAAATAAAGGGATACTGTCAGGTCACATGGAATAAACCTCAGTAATTGGAATGTGGAATGGAACTTCTTTACAGCTTTCACCTCTAGAGCTGCTCTGCTTGGAGCACTAACACTGGCACCATAACGTGCTCAACAGCAATATTCCTAAAATGCCAGAAAAAGGATGGGAGCATGACCAGAAAATACCAGTGAAGAGATTTCAGAGGAAGGAAATAAAATTAAATAAATTAGAACAAGAGGGTGCAGGGTGCAGAAACACTTCAGCTCTCTACAGGATTGCAGGAGCCATTATTTAGAACTGTAGATTGGCCTTACAATTTTCTCCCTCTTTTGCCCAGTGTTGAAAAAGCTGGAAGGAAAGACGTTCAGCAAACACTGGCAATGATTGTTCCTAACACTGGTTCCTTCCCAAACTTCCATTCCCTCACCCCCCACCTCAAGACAAACAGAAGATGCAGTTGTGGAAAAGACCAAGAAGGTGGTGGATTGAGCACCCAAAGACCACAAACTGCCAGAAGAGAAATCGGGAAATAAATAAAGGCTGCAACAGAAATCTCCAGTCTCCAGAAATGAATTCACGTTTCAACAGAGACGTCTCTGCTGAGCCTCTCTGTGCTAAGGTTTAACTTGCAGTGGATGCAGATTAACTGAGTGAAACTTTCGGTTTTCCAGGAAGCATCAACAAACAGGAAGAGTGACCCTAATTTTCCAGAATATACTACAGCTAGATTTTGAGAAATCAGATTAAATGGCAGCTAAATTCACAGAAATATTTTGCTTCTTTGTGTACAGCAGGTGCCCTGCTGGGCCAGGCCAGAGGCTGTGTGCAGTGGCCAGGGAATTTCTGTTTGTTTTCATCAACCAGCTACGTTGGATTAACTCACTTCAAAGCCTTTCCTCCTGTCCACGTGTCCTATAGGAGCAGGAAAACTTAGGTGTGACCTCAAAAGATTCCCCCACCTGCAATTACATGGTTCAAATTTTTAAAAGTGATACAGGGAATGACTTTGAGGAGGGCAGAAATTGAAGAATGCTCTCCTTCCTGCTGAAATCAGAACTCTGGATGATTTTTTCTATTGGCATTAAAGAGCACAATTAACCAGAGACGGTGTAACTTCAAGCTCTGCAACTTCATGTGGATGTGAGGAAATCTAGATGCAGGCCACGTTCCAGTTTATAAACACTGCATATTGTGCTCTGTAACAAATCCAAACCAACAATGTTGCACAACATTTAGATAAAGATCTTTTTGTTACTTGTAGAAAAACTTACAGGAAATGGCACTCCTCGTCTGTTTCTGGGTGAGCAAAGACCACGCTAACTTCAAACAGACTCTAAATTAAAAAAGAGCAAGGAGGTGTAATAGTTTTTTAAACAACCAGGGAGGACATTCTCAAGCACCCACCCCTATTGTAGTTCTAGGAAAAAATAAGAGACAAAAGAGACAGTAACCCATTTGTTTATGTTTAAAGACATTATAAAAGGTGTGCCAGAGCAGCACTTGCCTTTCTGAAGTCACCAAAGATGATGTGAGAGCACTTCAGAGCCATGAGTGACCCGGGCAGGGTCCGGGCAGAGGCAGCCCAGGCTCAAAGCCTATTATGGTCACTAAACCCCAGAGCTCTCCCAGGAGTGCAATAAAGATAAAAACCCTGCAGTAGTCACCGCTGTAAAATTTTGTCAGGGGCTTCCTTTGCAACGCCTGCATGGCCTTGGGGCAAAGCAAAGCAACGCAAATCCTGGAGGATTGACAGCTAGCCCAGGAACTCCAGTGTAATCTCAATTCTTCCCCCAATTCCCTCTCTGGCCTTGGGCAAACAAGGCTCATTACTTCTGTTCCTCAGATACCAGAACACCTCAGGAGGGCTATTGAAAAGACTGGCTAATATTCAAGTGCCTTGTAGATAAAGGGCACTAGAAAAACAACTTCTGTGGTTCAGGGATGTCTGGAGTGGCTCCCTGCCTAAGTGGCGTGGAGCTTTCGCTAACTTGGTTTGGAAGAAGTTTGTTTCTTCCTGGACCATCTTCAGAGTAACTGAGTGGGTTTTTTCTTCACTGAGACAAAAGGGATGCTTTCCATTAGCACCCCTGGGAAAACACAGCCTGTAATTATTATGGAGGCTGACAAATCAACATAAAGACTAAGTGAACCTAGTGCTGGGGTCAGTGCTATGGCTGGTGACAAGCAAAACCTACAGACAGCCGTGACTGCAGAAAATTTACATTCAAAACCATTCAAGGTGCTTCTGAATTTGGCAACACCTGATTGCCATGTTCAGTCAACGCCTTTCAAAAAGATTTTAAGGATATTAATCAGAATGTACAAGTTGAAAAGGTTTGAAAAAAACATTTCTATTGCCTACTTAGAGATATTACAGGTCCCAATAAGCCCATTTCTAGTGCTCATTAAAGTGTACAAGGACCAGTCTTTTCTCTTTCAGTACATTTCAGAAATTTATTTTATCCGCAGAATCTGAACAACTGAGCTCCCAGAGCAGTGGCAAGTGTTGGCAGTGACAGGAGAGCAGGGAAGAAATGTGTGAGTTTTCCTCAGCCTCTGCAAAACAGGGATCCTGGAACAGGAGACAACTGGAAAAGTCTCATTAACAAAAGGAGGATGGCAGCACAAGAGATTTAGCACAAGCCTGTGCTGGTTTCAGAAGATGCAATGATCTGTGTGTACAAAAATGAACACTGGGCCGCTCAGGACCCCCACTTGGAGATCTCTGGTTAAAAGAACTTCCCCCCAGCTCTTCCCTGCAGTTAATTTAGGAGCCACTCAACTTGTTTCTCTCTTAATAAGGAAAAAAGGATACATTTTTATTTCCCCACCACGTGTATAAGTGTATAAATATACACACAGGAACAGCTGTGAAAAAAGAATGAAGAGGCAAAGAAAAAAATGTTACTTATACAAGACCTTTCCATCAGCAGGAACACCCAACTCCTCTGACAACTGGGGATGAATAATCCACTTATAAGCTTCTTTCAGCTGAACGATGTCATCCTTAGGCAAGGGAAGGCCCAGATTTCTGCATGACAAAGAAACAGTAACTTGCACAGGGGGTCTGTCAAAAATAGATACATGACATACAATATTTCAAGAGGAACTTAAGTAACTACTGCCAAGTAAAACAGATTCCGTTTTTCCGGTGCACTGAGGAAACTGATGCCAGAGCTCCTGGGAGATCAAAAGTTGCAAGAGTCTTTCCAGAGCCCGCCCAGAGAAAAGCGGAGGAAAAGAGAGAGGCATTTCAAACCACTAGCCTGGGAACTTAGAGAGCAAAAGAGACAAGAAACCCCAAGTAAGGTGAAACCAGGTAAAAAAGAAAAAAACAAAACACACAAAACCCAGCTGCCACCTTGTAAGCATCAGGTAAACTGGACTATAAAATCAACATTTATATAGAGAAGTGGTGTCTGCATGAAGAGTTCTTGTCAGACTGACAGAAGCAAAAGCAATGGCTCACCTCATCTGCTGCTTCACCCCCAGCCAAGCAGCACGCTGCACGTCACCAGCCATGCCCAGGGAAAAGAGAGGAAAAAAATAAAAGCAGGTGAAATTAAGGCTCAGAACTCCCAACAATTTGAGAAACTCTTTGCAAAAGAAGTGTTTTAAAAACTCCTGACTAAAAGGTTGCATCGGGAATTTAGCTTTGGCTTCAGAAGCGGAAAGATGGAATTGTTGTGAGTTTTTATTTTGCCCTTCACCTCAAATCCATCTGGCTTAAAAAAAAAAAAAAAAAGAAAAAAGGAAAAAAAGGCATCATTAAACACTTTGGAACTTGTTATTAATACTGTAACTACAAGACTCTAAGTCATAAGTTATCTACCATACAGAGAAATGAAAAAAATAAAGTGTCTTAATGAATGGTATATGAAAGCTGATTGACATAAATTAATAAAACCCCAAATTCAGTTATCATCCATTATTAAAAATTGAAATAAAAACATACTTGATCTTATGGTAATCACAGAATTGCCCCCTTATTTAAAACACAACACTTAGTTTAGGTGGACAGGCTAAATATGGAAAATGCGAGGAACAGAAGGAATAATTCTAGAAATCAGAGGGAGCTTTTAGTACAAATGCTCGAGTTCACTAAAAATTAGGAAAAAGAGAAAAACTTCCCTCAGAACTTCCTACAGTGAGACACAACAACATTTTCAGTTCTCCTCTACTAACAACAACTACAAAATCCTACAGGCAGGAAACCACTAAAGTAATTCAGTCAGTCTGTGTCAGCATCCTCACTGAAGCTGAACTCCAAAAATCAAGTTGTTTGATTTGAAACCAACACAATGAAACAGCTTTCAGTCTGTAGGCTGCAGACTTTTGAATCCCTGCCCCGTCTTTTATTTTTCATATACTTAAAGAATAACCTCCTCAAAACTCTGCTGAAAGAACCACTGTGCATTGTCAAGGCAATAACTCTAAGGAAGAGGTTTGAAAACAGGTCTCAAACTTCAGGAAGCGAGGCCAGGATCACATGGATATCAGAAGGAACCACATCATAGATCACTCTTGCTTGCTGATAAGGATCTCAATCAACAACATAAGTCTACCATCCTTCATTTGCTACATCTACAAGAATGAGGGCACCCTAAAAACAGTGCTAGAAATTAAGAGGGAAGAGGAATGGTGGAGTGAGGACACGAACTTTGTTAGATCCATGATACACAAACCCACACACTGCTGAACAAAACAAATGCAGTTGTAGTGATGAAATCCTGTTTGCTCAAATCCACTGTGATTCAATATCCTGCATTTGAAGAGAGTATGAGTAAGGCTGCTTCACTTGAAGTATATGTAATCCTGTTTGCATAATAACCCAGATAAAATCATAAATAAAAATAGCTTCAATTGAAATTCCTTGAGCGTAGCTCTGAACTAGAGGATGTCACAGCCACAGAACTGGAAGCTGCATTTGACAAATGCCAATTTACAAAGAAACCTTTCTCATTGCTTGATTTAGAGCACATGCAGGATTGGGATGTTTGTGATTCAGGGGGAGGCTAATCTCACTCCTTTTCCCTGTATTCTTGGGATAAAACTGCAAAACTTCTGCATGGGAGCAGCTATCCCAAAATCAGACCACAGGTCAAATTTCAGCCCCTCTCTCTCTTGACTTCCAAATGGAAAGAGAATTAAAGAAATTAATTTTCCCTTTCAGTTTCCCTTTTCCCTTTCAGTTAAGGGGAAACAGTAGATGAGGGTACTGCAAGCACAGAAGCCAAAAGGTCCCAAATTCCAAACCTCATTCAACCACCAAGGCAGCCAAACCCCTCTACTCTCTCCCAGCTGAACACGGAGCAGGGGATCAGATCCCTCTACTTCGTAATTACTTCATGTTTGTGAAGTGGTTTGAAAATGAAAAATGCTCATTACAGAGCTGAAGCCTGCAGGGCAATGCTCAGCAGCAAAAACATCTCTGGAACACACCAGCCCAGGCAGCGTATCGATCACGAGCCGCAGGATATTATTCTGGTGCCATCTGAGGGAGCACAGTGGCAACAGCTGAAATACCACGTGCAGTCCCAGGCACAGCAGCGTTGTTTCAGTGCATTAGAAAAGAGCTTGGAGATGGGGAATTCCAGGATGAGGCACAGGCAGCCCTTCAGGGAGTAATGACTACAGATGTTATTTGCATCAATGTCCTTGTAGCAAGCACCAGGATGATGGATCACGACTGAGACCACAGGCAGAGCCAGCAGTCACCCTTCTGAAGGGCACGACTCGCTTCATATTCTAATAGAGCTGTCTGACATAAACTTGGGACTCCTGTATTTATGATTGATTTCAATCAAATCTCCTCCTTGTGCAAGGAGGCAATTGCTTCCTTGCATCACAGATACAAATACTATGCAAATGTAGATTTTATGTCCCGCTCTTCCCCAGCTCCTCTCGTACATTTCAGACTTGGCAGGATGACAACTGTCATAATTAAATGAGATGAAGGTAATACCGAAAGGCAGCTTCTGATTTTTTTTTTTTGTTAAAAAGGATGATGGGGGAAATCTGTGTGTCACACCAGAGGGCAGTGGGAGAGAGGCTGCCTTTGGGTGTTCTTTGATGTTAGGATTCCAGATGTTCTTGTACACAGCAGGTCAAAGGAATGAAAAGCAGAATTTAACAAATGACCTCTTTTCAGCACCATGCATGTTGAGATATTCTGATATCTGATCTTGATATTTTCAGGCATTTTTACATACTGTATTGCTGCTTTTTTGTGGCTGTAAGACAGGTTCTCACCTATTGATTTTCAAGTGATAAACAGATAGGAGGTAAAAAAAGCCCCACGATTTTTAAAGTTCTTCCTCCACCACCACCCCTTCTCACCCCTGCAGCTGGAGCAAACAGCTGCTTTAGCATTCTACAAGACTGGAGGCATGGAAGAGAAGGGACAGCAGAAACTTCTTAATCCAAGCCTTCTCCCAGTCGAACTAAAAGCACTTCCAAAGGGAACAGATCCTGTTTTGGAGCTTCCTACTCACTCATTTCACTCCATCCACTGATTTGTGGGCCCACAGAACAGCTCTGACTCCCCTGGGTGCCCCCAGCACGGCGGCTTTGCTGGAACACGAGTCCTAGGCAGCGAAAACATCCCTCACTCGAACTGCAATGCAACACCACCCTCTACCGAGGCTTCCTGCAAACATCAGGAGCTCCTGGATCACCTCCCACCAGGCTCAGAGTAAACCTTGGTAAGGTCTGACCTTCGTTTGGGGTTTGCCCCGTGTGGGGCATCCCAGTGCTCAGCTAGCCTGAAAGTGCTTTTTGACAGACCTCATTTTTTGGAGGCATCTAAAACCAAAATGGGAATCTGAGCGGTTCACCCAGCCAGAAAGGACAAAGCAAACACACCAACTATGCTCATTTTAAGATGGGAACTAGAGAACCTTACGCTCCAGAAGATTTAGGAGTGGAATATTTGTTAGCCGTTACAGTGGCACTTGCTCAAGATGCCACAACTAAGAGCACCAATCACCACTACACGTGCAGTAGATTATTTACCAAACTGTGTGGGAGCGGAAGAGACCTCACCACAGCTTTCCACAGAGATCCAACACCATCTACACAACTCTCTGCCACATTCACTGAAGCTTCCACAACATCTTAACCACAGCAGGCAGCTCTTGTACAGATTTACACGTTGCCCTTTAAAACACCACTTTTGCACCATTTTATATCAGAAAGCAGAGGAAGATTTGCAAAATATCTCACAACTAAGTGTATTTCCCCATCATTTAAAATGCTGAACACTTCACGAGCTCATCCTCAAATTCCTTCATTTGCTTTTTGCAGTACCAGTTATCTTTCATCCCTGGAAAGGGACCAGCTGGGCAGTTCTGTCTCCGAGAAGATCCACAAAGCAGGGCTGGCATCTGCAGCAAAGGGAACAACTCACTGAAGGTTTCAACAAACTCCTTTTAGGTCTTCAGATGGAAAGTAACTCCTGGGCTAACTGAAAACTGAAGTGACTCAGGCCCTTTATTAAGCACAATAATATTCACTCACAAGGAAGGGGAGAGCAGACTTCACCTCCAGCATGGGCTTTTGGGTTTTTTTAAACAATTAAAAATCAAACCACCTCCAGCTCATACATTCCACAGTTACTTTCTTAAATATGTATTTAATTATTCAAGTTATTATTGAAGTTACTTACCTCCCTGACAGACAGCTGTGGGGGTAGTGACACAGAAAATACAAAACTGGTGAACTGGTACTCAGCAGAATTAACTTTTTGGCACACCTGTAAGAGAAGGAGCTTAAGATGAAACCACAGTAATGGGACTGAGCTGATAATTTTTGCTCTAGAACAATCACTGGGAATTCATGTTAACACACACTCAGAGAGATGCCCAACATACAAACCAGAGTAATCACTAACAACTTGTTGAAATGCAAGCTTTTTCTGTCCTGTTAAAAAAAGCTACTAATCAATAGTACCCTTGGTGCTATGAAACAACCAAGCTCACTATTTTAAGGCCAGGACTAATTGTATATTGAAATTTTAGATGAAATCAGCATCTTAGATAAGGAAATTTACATATCAAATAATTAGGTTTTGTGGTGCCTTAACAAGTGCTGTCAGATTTTCCATTCTACTGAAGAGAGCAGCTCTTAAACAAATCTTAGCAGCGGATTCTGTAAAAAGATGCATGTTCTGCCCATGGAAACAAAAAAAGAAACTATTATGTTCTGCAACAGCAGAAACTATAAAATATGCTTTCTGTCTAGTCCCATTTTTGATACATTCCTGCTATTAAATCAAACCCTTTTCTGTCAAAACTCTTAAATATCTCAGATGCCGGTGTGAGTTTTCTAGCTGATATTTCGGTTTGTCACAGGAGCAATGCAATTGCTCAGAGATGGCATTTGCAACACTCTGTGCCCACATTCTCTCCTAACTCACATTTTCTCTATTATCCACAATCTGTTGCAACACTAAAACGTTTTCTTCTCCTGTGGTACTTCACAAAGACAGGTTCATGCTGTATTAGAAATGTGTAGTTCAGAGAACAGCACTTGATGACTCCCCATTTTCCTGTCACATAAAAAAGTGAAGAGAGGTCACCAGTTCCACTGAGCTGCTCCCTGAAAGCAGCTGAACCTCAGGTCATCTCCTAAATTCATGTAACCACGTATCTGTTAGTCCTTTTCTAAGGAAAGTGTGCTCCCTGCAGTCATTCCATTGCACCTGCACTGTGATTTTTTTTTTTTTAAAGTGCCACCCTGACAAAGCCTGGGCAAAATTCAGTCCCACCACAGATGCACCTTCCCAGCTGCACAGGCGTGCAAACACTGCCCAGGAGCAGGATGGAATAGCATTCTGCCATCTACATTTCAAATCTTCAAAATAGGCAAATGGTTTGGCTTGTTGTCTGGTCTCTTTCTTTCAAAAGAAAGAGAAAACATTTCCTTTGAAAAAAACAGCAAAAAACCTGCACAGTGTTTTCAGTCACCAGCTCTACCCTGTAGGCCCCAACATACACAAGCTCCAAAAAAGGCTAAAACTTTACCTTTTTAACAAAGTCAGCCTCGCAGAACTCCTGGAGAATCCCCAAACACACGTTGCAAACCTTCCCAGACGAGCTCTCCATGGCAGCATTCCCACTGTCAGCCGAGGGCCGCTGTGGGATGGCTCCGTTGTGGTTCAGATCATCAGCACCTTCTTCCCTGTGCTCAAGTCTGATTCTCTTACAAGGTGGGTCAGCCACATCCAAACACACCGTGTCTTCCTCTTCCTGACTGCTCTTCAGAAATTCCTGCAAATCCTTCATCAGATCCTAACACAAACAGAGGAATCACGCCGTGGTTGGTTGCTCCTCTTTAACAAACACAATTCCATAGGGCAGTACTGTTCCAGTTGAGGCTTAGTGTATGTAATTAACAACAAGGAATTTATACCCAAAGACATCTTTAAGACACAATGCAACAGCTCCAAGCTGCATTTCTCTCAAAACAGAAATTTACAGAGAAAATATCGCTGAATAGGCTTGTTTATCATCCAAGAACGAAAACATTTTCTAGACCTGGCTTAGAGAAACACATTTATCTTTGCCCCATCACTATTCCATGAAAAGAGACATTTAGTGCTTTCTCAACATTTAGATTATGTTAGAATTTAATTCCTTCAACTCCACTAGCCCAGGAAGAGAGTTGGCCACTATAATAAAAAGAGAGCAGACACAGGTGAGCGTGAAATTAAGCACACAGAGTAAGAGCTTTGTATCAGGAGAGAAGCCTTCAAAAATTAAGGATTACCTGCATGTCTCTGATTCCTGGAAGGATCAGAGACAAGACATTGTTCATGAAGAAGGATTCACTAAAGGGTTTTCAGTAAGGAAGACAGCACTTACTGTGTTGGTGCAGCTCAGAGGAAAATCGGGTCAAGATGCAAAAGGATAAAAAATGGCACAATCAGCGAACAGTCCTCAAATAATTGATAAAAAATGGAAAAGAATAGGGAAGAAAGATGCTAAAAATGAATTGTGGAGAGTCTAAACTCAAGCAAAGACAAAACATTCAAGATAGACACCAGGAGATGCAAGCATAAAGACAGGGGATTAGAGCAAGCTAAGAAGAATGTCTAATAACACTGTGTTTTCTCTGATTTATCCTTAACCTTTGCTCTGCAATTCTTCAGTTGCATCCCCCTACCAATTCTGCAGTTTCATGTAAGTTTCCTTCACATTAAAGGAAAAAGCACATAACTTTTTTTTACAAAAAGTTTTACATAACTCCTTTTCCTTCCAGGCCAAGAACCCAGGAACACAACAAAGGACAAACCTCGTGTGGATGTCTATAGAGCATCTGTGATCCCACGCAGCAGAACCTCAAAATACATCGTGGGCAAGTGCCAGTGTTGAGTAAGAGCTGAGCAATTGGTCTGTCCTTCTCTGTTAGTGAAGACATGCTGGGCAAATCTAAAATTCAACACAGAGAAGCAAAATGAAAAGCTTAGAACAAACACAGTTCAGCAATTCAATAATAAAGACTCAGCCGAGACTAAACTGCACCATATTTAGAGTAACTGGAATTTTAATGTGGGAGACAAGTTTGTTTTAAATCACAGGCACGAGAGAAGTAGAAGATCAACTCAAAAAAAGACCAGTGACTGGAGGAAAAGCTTCTCTCTTTCTTAGGTTTTTCCTAGAAAACCAGAATTCGAGTTCTGACAAGGGAATGCTGAGCTTTTGCCCAGTTTTATCTTGGATAAAGTACATGACATGTTAATCTTTACTAAATGAAGGAGGGTGGAGCTAAGACATAATAAAGCAAATTTAAAATGGGAATTTCTCCTAAAATTGCAGTGACTAAACAATCAGTGTGTTAAAATCACAAGGAAAAAAAACCAAGAGCCTCAAGCCATCCCCTTTTGTCACACAAAGCTCCACCAATTTTTTAAAGATTCATTTCCCTTCTCAATATAGGACTCAAGTTTTTGTGAGAAATCTCACAATGCTTTTTTTCACCTCTAAAATATCATGGCTAATTTGGTTTCCTGTCATTCTCTCTGCCCAGAAATTTAGAAAAGTCTGATTTTTAAATTTTTTTTTTTCCCCAAAATTTTTTGAAGGGATAGAACTCACAAGGGAAGAAGAGAGATTCCCAGTGAAGTGCTCACCCTTACTGGACCTCTAGGAAATTTCAGGAGACAAATAAGGATAACCAAAGTTGTTCAGACCAAAGGTTTAATGAGTCCATGGCCACCCAAAGTGGGAATAAATTCAGCAAAGAATTCCACAGTACTAATGAAGCACCTGATTTTGCTTTGGGCTTAGCTCCTGTGAGCAACATCTGATACTCTCCTAGTTCTTGAGTCCCAAGGGATGGGATGTATCCATGTTGTCCAGCTGCAATATCTAACCCTGCTCAGGAGTGCACAGAAATACTGCAGCCATGGAAAACCTCCACAACAATTAATAATAAAGTGATTAATTCAATGAATTTCCTTCGTCTGGGTTTGGATGCTTTATGGTAAATTGTAAAAACCAAGGGCTGCCTGGAAAACTTCAAAGCTGCTTTTAAAGAGAAAGAGCAAACACGAACAAACACGCTTTTAGGTATCTGCAGCCTCAATTCACCTCCATGAGACTTAAATACTGGCACGGTGTGGCACTTAAGGGCAAACGTGGCGATATTCCTGACATTTGCTGGCAATGTTGGGGAGAGGATCGGGACCCCGCTCCGGCCCAATACCTCAGGGCGGAGCTCAGAACCCCTCATGTGGGGAAGGGGGGGGGGGGAGGGGGGGGCCCTCAGGACCCCCGTTCCGGCTCCGTTCTCGCTCCATTCGCATTCCCACTCCCGCTCCCACTCCCGTTCTCATTGCCGTTCCCGCTCCCATTCCCGGTCCCGCTCCCGTTCCCGTTCCCGCTCCCATTCCCGGTCCCGCTCACCCCTCGCGCGGCGGCCCGCGGACCCGGCACAGGCCCGCTCAGCAGAGCGGCAGAGCGCATCGCTCGGCCGGCGCGCTGGGGCGCCGCGCCCGCGGGGCGGCTGGTGGAATAGCTCGGCGCTCCCGCGTGGCGCCTGCCAGCGGGCGGGGCGCAGCGAGGCCGAGCCGGGGTCGAGCCCAGTCGAGCGGAGCCGAGCGAGGCCGAAGCGGAGCCGAGCGGGGCCGAGGGGGCGCGATGGCGGCGACGCCGCCGCCCAAGCCCTGGGAGTCCCGGCGGCTGCCGGGCACCGCTCCCGCCTTCCAGTGAGTGCGGGCGTCCCTCCCCGCGGGTCCCCGCCGCGGCGGCCGTGGGCGTTCGCCCCTTCGGGCCGGCCGGGCCCGCTCCCGCTCCCCTGTGGCGGGCTCAAAGGTCGGGCCGGGCCCGGCCGGGGCTGCCCCACACCGTGAGGGGCTTGTGCCGGGCGGGGCGGGCTCGGCGTGCGGGGCTTCGGGCTCAAACGCCGCTAGTGCCAGAGGGATCTGCGTGCGCGGTGTGGGGAAGGGAAAGCTGTGTTGTCACCGGGGGTAGAGGGAGTTCACAGTCCATTCCTGGCGGCATTCATAGTCCTTTCCTGGCGGCATTCGTAGTCCATTCCTGGCGGCATTCACAGCATTTTCCTGGGGGCTGTGCGGCTCTGTGAGCCCCCGAGCCTGTGCAGGACTGGGGGAGCTGAGTGTCACCCGCAGGACTTGGAAAAGATCCCTGTGTGTTGTCAGTCTCGTGTGTGTTCCCGTCTTCTGGGAGCTCTCCCAGAAAACCCAGCCTGCTCGTGGAGAAGGATGCACAGAGAGCTTTTGTAAGCTCCTTCTTTTTTACGGGACATCAAGGAAGGCTCGCTCCGTGGCTGAATACTCGTCTTGTTTTTCACTTGGTGCTGGTGATTGCGATTCGAGGGAGCTCAAACTGGGCAAAAGGTTGGCCCAACACTAAACACTGAGCAGAAACTTTGCAATGTTCTCTGCAGCCTGCAGCGCGCTGAGCCAGCAGTCTGATGTTGGTTTTTCGTTCTGGGTTTGTTTATCCCATTTTAAGTGGCTTCAGGCGGCTTTAAAGAGGGGTGTCCCAAGGTGGCTACTGGAGACAGGACTGTACTGTGACTTAACTGAATTACAGCAGCTCTGTTTGCTGGTGTAGCAACTTATTTTTCCTCGTGTTTTCAGCTGCTGAGAGAGTTACAGTCTGTGATGGAAAAAGCAGCAGTGTAAAGATACAAATATTATTCTTTGCCGTGGAAACCTGTAAGTTTTGCTGAGAGGAAGCTGTTCCCTACCTTGTATGGAAATAGTACAGCAAGCAGCAGCTCCGTAGCAATTCCAGCTTGACTTCCTTCTTTTTTTTTCTGGAATGCAGAAGTGGGAAGTTTTGGGACAAGGCAGTAAGCATGGGAAATAAAATATTAAAATATAAAATATTATGGGAAATAAAATGTTTGACTTTTAGGGTGATAATGCATGAATGAAACACATATTTTTATTGAACCGGCAGAAGTTGGACAAAAAGCTGCTTGACAGAATTCAAATGCCAGTCAAGTACTTCCAGGGTTTTATTACGAAGGACATTGATAACAGGATTTAAACTTATGGACATTCAAAAGAAAAGAAGAATTCTTAAATTAAGACCTCTCTGCCAACACTTCTCAGTAGCAGATTCAACCCCTTGACAATGTGCACACGGGTAATCAGGCAGTTTGGGTAAAGAGGGAAACTGGGGACCCCAAAGCCCTTGCACAGATTGTTGCACAATTCCTTATATTCTCAGGTCATACCACCCTTTAAGAGTGGATTCAGAGGTGTTCTCGAGCTTTCTTCCTGCTGTACCATTGGCTTATTGTGCAGAAGAGCTGGGAACAAGGGCTGGAAATAAAGCTTTTGGGTTGGAAAGTTCATAAAAGTTTGTGTTAGGGTCTGCGAGAGGCTTTCATGTGCAGAAGAATGACCTGGGTGTTAGAGCAGTGGGTTTGAGGGCTTTGGGTTGTGTATTTAACGTGTCAATAAATTAAATGCGTGATAAATGATAGAATAAATAGACAAAGTTTTTCCATGTTTACATTCCAGCTCCATGTTTACACCGAGTATCTGATTATGGGGGTTTTATTCCTCTGAAGGATCTGTGTTTCCTGTCCGGATTTTTTACTTCCAGCAAACGCTGTTCCACATACCAAGTGTTGGGCTCCCAGGTTCCCTAACCCCGCACTGCCGAAACCTTCTGTGGTATTTATGTAGTTAGCCAAGGGCTCTGTGGAAAGGAAAACTCAAACTTTGGGTGCTGATCTCGATTATTTGAATTCATTTAGGTCTGCCGACTTGGGTGACAACCTGCTGACCAGGCCCGGACAGCCCACGGTGGCACGGATCCCTCCGCCCATTTTGCCAAGGCCATCCCAGCAAACGGCGAGCAGCAGCCTGAGTGCTTTCAGGCCAGCCTACAGCAGCTCTTTTTCTCCAGGCTATGGCTCATATGGCACCTCTTTCTACGGAAGCTACAGTCCCTACAGCTACGGCTACGGAGGGCTGGGCTATAACCGCTTCTGTGCCGATGGCATTCCCCCCAGCAGGTTTGTGCAGCAGGCTGAGGAGAGCAGCAGAGGTGCCTTCCAGTCCATCGAGAGCATCGTGCACGCCTTCGCCTCAGTCAGCATGATGATGGATGCAACCTTCTCGGCTGTCTACAACAGCTTCAGAGCTGTGCTGGATGTGGCCAACCACTTCTCCCGCCTCAAAATTCACTTCACCAAGGTGTTTTCAGCTTTTGCTCTAGTGAGAACTATAAAGTACCTCTACCAACGCCTGCAGCGCCTGCTGGGTCTGCGGCAGAGCTGTGAGAACGAGGATTTGTGGGCTGAGAGTGAGGGCAAAGTAGCTCGTGCTGGCCTTGAAGACAAGGTGGCTAACTCTGCAAAATCCTGGCCCATTTTCCTGTTCTTTGCTGTTATATTGGGAGGCCCCTACCTGATTTGGAAGCTGCTTTCTACATACAGTGACGAGGAAGCAGGTAAAGATGAGAAGTGCAGCATGTATTGTTCCTTTAGTGTTGCGTGTCTAGTGATTAATCTCACGCTGCAGCAATAGTAATTAATAGATACTGGGCACAGTATTGAATTTTAGGCATGTGATGCAAGTGACATCCTGCTTAGGTAACTTGTTAAGATGTGGTTTCCTGCTGAAGCTTTCTATGATTCCAGAATCATGGTTCCTCTCAATTTTTGGTCCCTTCCTATTAGATATGGTCGTTTGGGTTGGGTGGGGCAAGTGTTGCTTGGATCTACTTGAAAAATCCTGCTTTTCTTGTTACTTCTGTCACTTCTCTACTGGAAATGGGTTAGCAAGGAGATTAAAGTGTTCTGTTGATTTTCCTTTGAACAACACGCCAAACTTTGTAACTGAAAGCAGATAAACTTGTGATTTGTGTTTGAAAACAGTGTCTAGTAACTGGGCGAGTGGAGAGGATGACCATGTGGTTGGAAGAGCAGAATATGATTTCAACGCTCTCTCAGAAGAAGAAATTTCTTTCCGTGCTGGTGACATGCTAAGATTAGCACCCAAAGGTAAACTTTGGATTTTCTGTTTATTTTCTCATCACATGTGAAGTGAGTTACAGGCTGAAAATTAAGTAAGAGTACGAGTCTGAAAATTGAAACAAAAAAGCCCCCGAACCACCTTATTTGGCCAAATTCCTCATCCACACCGATTTTTACTTCCTGTTAAGTGATTACTTGCATTCTAATAAAACTTACAGAGTAGTTTTGTTCAGTTTTGTTGAATTGTCTTGTAACTTGATGCATTTGTATTCTCTTCTTCAGAGCAACAACCCAAGATCCGTGGTTGGCTTCTGGCTAGTTACGATGGCCAAACGACAGGACTTGTGCCAGCTAATTACATCAAAATCCTGGGCAAAAGAAGAGGTAGGAGAACAGTGGACCTGGAAAGGGTTCCAGAGCAGCGGCCAGCCTTTCCCAGCACAGCTGTCAGAGGAGCTCCTGCTGCTGTGACTTTAGAGGAGCAGGAGGCTGCTTTTGAAACTGTTTTTGCTGGAAGCAGCAAAGTTCCGGTTGCGTCGGACTCCGCTGTGGCTGGTGGAGAGAAGCAGGAACTCTGATGCACTTTGATCAACAAAGCAGCTGAACAGTGCTTTGTTGATACCACTTAGGGTTCATTGGAAATCTGGTTTGTAGTGGAGCACTGGTGGGTCTATACCAGTTGTTGCTGCTACTGGCTGGTGAAGGGATGGAGAAATGATTGCTCAAATTTGTGGTATTTATTTTTGACTCACCTAAGGCTGTACGTCAGTGATTCTATCCACCCACCTGGCAGCCACTCCGAGATCTTGAGATAGGAGAACTGAGGCATTTATAAAAAAGCAAACAAAGGAAAAAAAAATAGGGCCTGCCATTCTTGTTTAGGAGACAAATTAACTCCCAGTCTCCATAGGACTGTCGAGCCTCTTCAATACATGTACAGAGGGAAAATTAGTATCTGTAAGATGTCCTCCAAAACTTCACATTCAGAACCATAAAGGAGTAATAGCACATTGTCTCCCTCTGAAAGCAGGGAGAGTTGCAGGAGATGCACACAATTGAATAGTTAGAAGGTTTAAATTGCTTTTCTTAAGAAGTAGGGTTCTGTCATAAAGAACTTAGCTCTTAGACAAAAAGGGACTTGGGAGGAAGGGAGGAGAAATAGAGTTGACAAAGGGAGAGCAGTGAGGCATCACCAGTAGTTCCAAGCAGTTTAGTTTTGTTTTTTAAAAGGACCTTAGAATAAAGGGTATTCTGCAGTCAGGCACTCATCGGTTGTTACCCCCTTAACTAACTTTGCTAATCGATCAGCCATTTTGTGCTGTAGCCTGTCAGCTGCCTGTCAGCTACCATCTGCATCTCAACTTATTTCTGTCCTTTATTGGTTTTATATGAGTGTCACAGTATCTATCCTACATTTTTGAGCAGTAGGAAAGCCTTGAGTTGAGGGAAGCTGAAAGTAATTGGAGCATCAAAGAAAAAGTAAAATTTCTTGCTTAATTGTCTCAGTTAGAGATGATCTTGGAGTTGGACAAATTTTTGTGCTGCCTTTCGGATGGTAAATTTTGCATCTGCCCATAAAATTTGAGGGCTTCAGTTTATCAAAAGCCATAAAAATATTAGGACTGTTCAGAGTATTTTCTTCACATGGGTGTTTTGAGAATTCTGTCTTGAAATACTGTTTAGATTTTTTGTTAAATGAAGCAAAGTTAATGAAAAATTTTATTTTCCCTTGTAAAATGTATGTATAACATGTTGAACTTCTAAAGGTTGCATCAGTGGATTAAATAACTAAGTTAGTCTTAATGATTAAAATAGCTGTTTTATTTTTAAGTTTCTTGAAAATATAAGTAGGGCACTGGCCTTTGCTTAATTCATTGAGGTGTTTTCAGTTTGACCATTCCTACAGGGAACTTCAGCACCCATTATGTGTTAACAAAGCTTTCAGTATTTATATTTTAATTGCATTTGCTGGCCTTGGGTTCTTAGAAGTCTATTCAACACAACAAATCTTTAACAAAACCTGAAATGAGCGCAGTTTTATTGAGGTAGAGTGGCTGAAAATACAAATATGCTGGAACCTTGATTTTTAAAGTAATCTCTGAATGCCTGTTGTTACTAAATAGAATGTGAATTTAAGTGGTTGTGTTCAGGTATTGGGAGATGGTGGTTAGAATAATTTATAGTAAATGGTTTGATTTTTCAAATGCAAATGTAAAGGAAAAAGTAGTTAAAGGGCAAATGAAAACCTTGAGGTTTATCAAAAAACACGTTCCTGAGACATTGCCCTGTGACCAGGGCATAGAAGAAAATTATCTGTATTTGAAAATTATATCTGTTGTTGAAATGTAAGACAGCAAAAAAATCTGAAATCTAAAATACAGAGAGGCAAAAGGAGGGAGGGGTGTATCAAGTGTACAGTTCGGTGTGCAGAGTGTGTCCCTGGAGGGAATTAATTTACTGTTCTGAGATGTAATTAATGGACTGTCAGCCTCTCTTGTCAGTGAAAGATTTCAGTTCAAGGAAGGGTCTTGAAATGAATGAATAAATTAAAAAATCCCAAACTTTTTTGCAAGAGTATCCATTCAGGTAGATTTTTTATTTTTTTTCCTTTTTTTTTTTTTTTTTTCCCCTGGCTCAGAACAAGTTGAGAAGACAATGCCATGACGCTTGTTGGAATGTTTTAAGTCTTGTTTTTAGAAAGATAAGTTTAATTTCACTTTCAGGTCTTACTGTTTTGACAATTCTTTTAGTAGGAAGATAGGTTATTCTTACCTGAGTTGACTTTATATTTGTTTGACTTAGCCTACAAGTCCCTGACATCATTGTATTTATTAAATTTCAACAAGAATTTTGATCCTTTTAATCTCGCCATTTAAGATAATCGGAAAAGAAGGCTCTGAGAAAATGAAGTCAGTTATTTAACTCACAGTTAATTGTACTGATTGCAGAGGGGTATTAAAGTTCATTGAAGTCAAATATACACTACAATACACTGTCTGTTTCTGTCTGTGTGTCAGGCTGCAGAAAAAAGACCTAAATGAGCACTGGGTGGAAAGGAAGGCTGGTGGACAGGCTGCTCAAGACTTGCACAACCTTAGGAAGGGGAGAAGATCTAAAGGAGCAGGTGTGGCTGCAACAGGAGAGTAGAAGAGATCAGAAAAGAGAGGTCGTTGAAATATGGCTTTAACCTAAGCATTAGCCAAGCAGCTCTTCTTTTGAGGTCTGTACATACTGAGTTACCTTTATGTTACTCTTTGGAATTATTTATATACCTGTAGCAGAGCTAGAAGTCTGTAACAGAACTTTGACATCTGTTTATATAAGATTTTAGTTTATTCTTACTTCTTACTGATACTGTTTAGTAGATCAGCCATTTTCTGCTTATGTGAGAATGTGTGAGCTGCTGAGAGATGCCTCTGCTGAGTGGTTCTCGGGGTGCAAACAGAACATGAACATGCACAGGGTCAGAGCTTTGTTCAGCTTTCTGAATAATAAATTTTAAATCCTCTGTCTAGGAGAAATAAATTGGCCACTTTGCACAGGTTCAAAAACTTTTCCTTGTGTGGAATTAGACTCCATCTGGGATATTAAGGTTGTTCTGACTCACTTGGTGGTCTTGGTGGAATTTGCTACTGAGTTAAATACAAAGCAAATGCAGTTTCTTACGAATCTCATCTGTTGGCAGTGAAAACCTTCCAGAAGAGGTGCAAACTTGGAAACCAGCACAGGGATTTCTTGATAAACCAGTGTAGAAATACTCTTGTGTGCAATCACAGCAGAACTGTACTTGTTTTACAGAACATAACACAAGAAGTTATGTTCTTACGTAACCCCCTCCAGATTTTTATCCGTGCAGGTGTGGCCCAGGTGCTGAGATTGGTGAACATTTTTGGGCTGTAAAGGCAAGTAGTAATTGAGCGTGTCCACAGGTGGTGAGACACATCCTGTCCTCTTCTCCTCATATCCTGGACGGATTCCTTTGCAGAGAAGTTTGAAGCAGCTTTGTGCTGATAAATCTGGCCCCTGAGTTCTGTGGCCGTGCGGCGCTCAACCTTTAAACAGCTGGATAATCTCTCCTTGGAACAAGTGTACTGGTGTAACTGGTTTGACTGGTGACAGAGGCATGATGTCAGTGCAGGGCACCCCTGGCTCTTTCTTACCTGCTTTGAGCAGTTCCCTAAATTTCGCAACAGTCTCAAAACTATCAGACTCGAGCAAGTGACAGGGATTATTTATTTGTGCTGTCAAAGTATAAACACAGTCTTGTGGTTTTAGAAATGGAAAATACAAAGAGACAGTTCTACTGAATTATTGTAACTGATCTAGCACAGTCTCTGGAACAGCAAATGAGTAAAATTTAAGATACTGATTTTTTTGGTTTATTCTCAAATACTGATATTTTTTTCTTATTTAAAAAAATAAATGGGGGGGACTGAATTTCTGCCTAACAGCACAGATTAATGAAAAAAAAACATGTTCCAGTTCTCTCGACATACCATCAAATTTCCATTCATCGTGAAATAACTGGATGTCATCAAATGCAGCAATATTCCTGCATTAGTTTATTCTGTGGGTGGCTGTGGGGTGGGATGAAATCAGTTTTGCTTTCCCTAAGACCTAAAGGAAACTTTCAGACTGACTTAGAGGATGTAGATTTCAGATTATTCTCTAGATTGGCAGAATAATTTTTTTCTGGATTTTTCAGTGGTTTTTGGGGTTTTTTTTTGCATTCTCTGTCCTCACTGTACTATTCCAGAGTTTACAAGTGGGATTTTTGGAAATAATATTGTTAATATCCCTGATTTTTGCCAAATTACCATGAAGGAACAGAATTTATGCGGCGGGATTTGGGGAGGATTGTTGTGGGGAAATGGGGATCTGGGCTGCTCTTTATCAGGCACGGGTGGCTTCCCACAGAAAGTAATTTTAAACTGTTTGGGAATACTTGATACAGTAGTAGACAGGCAGTAGGAATCAAAACTGTGTGGGTGAAATAACAGGATTGGGACTGTCTGAGCCTTTGCTGAGTAACTTTGGTGAACCACTCACCGTGGTTGGGCTGTTCTGTGTAATACGCTCTAATTTCCATGTCCTGCAATTGTCTTTCATGGTTAACAGTGTATCAAATATTTACATCAGCTGAAAACCTGGGAAAAGCTTACTGAGGCTCCTGGTAGGTGCGTGGAGTGCATTAACACATTGCTGCTTAACTCATTAGCTGTGCTTACATCACGAGCCTAATTCTAGAGTCCGATGCATCATTTTGGCGGGCGGTCAGAACTTCTCGTGGCCGGGCTTCTCCTTCCCTGCGGGGTCCTGGCAGGCGGGAGCGCTGCGGTGAATTGTGTCCGCCAAAAGGGGACTTACTGCCGTGGGGTCTGCGCGGGAAACTCAGCTGGGCGCCACGGGGATGCAGCGGCGGAGGGAGAGGGGCGGCGTGACGTCGCACGGAGCGAGGGCGCTGCCGCCGTGACGTCACTTGTGGCAGTGAGCGGGACCGACGGCGCTTGTCCGAGGCGCGCCGTGACGTCACGGTGACGCAGCGCGGGGCGGCGCGTTGCCGAGGCGACCGGACGCCGCGCGCGGGGCGGGAGGGGGCGCCGCCGCCGCCGCTGCACTGCGGCAAGGCGGGGCCGCCGCGCGCCCGGGGCGGGAGCGCTCCTCGCCGTCCCATTGGCTGTGCCCGGCGCGAGGGGGCGGGGCCTCGTCACCCGCCCCGCGCCCATTGGCGGGGGCCGCCCCCCCTCACGGCGGTCCCGCCCCTCCCCTGAGGGCGGTGCCAGGCGGCGCCGGCAGATGAGGGCGCGGCGGGTGCGGACGGGGCGCCCGCGGGTGCCGCTCGTCCCTCGGTGGAGTCCAGCCTCCGTCCCGCTGCTGCCCCGGCACGTCCCGAGGAGGAGCCCCAGCCCGTCCCGTCCCGACCCGCTGGCCTGGGAATCGCCAGGTAAACCCGGGAGGGGTCCCGGTGGAGAGCGCCCGGGGGGGCCGTCGGGGTCCCCGCCCTGAGGCTGCTGCACTCGTAGAGTATCTGAGACCGTTTTGTTTTTTTAATTTAAACGCTTTATAATTTTTAATGTTGGCTGGTACGGGGGCAAGCTATAAAGTTGCTGTTGTTCCTCTACCCTGCCTCATTCTGCACCATCACTTCCTTGCGTTTCAGGGCTGTGGATGGAAACCTCGTGCCCATCCCACCATCTTCACCTTCCCTCAGGTTGTGCGGGTGCAAGGCGTAGTAATTCTTCATTTCTACATTAATGATTTGCTTCAAATAAGGAAAACGTCAGATCAGATTGTGTGTTTCCAACTCTTAGGAATATTTTACACCACTTGATTTGGAATTCTGAGTATTAATAGGAATTCCTGTTCTCATGTATCTTTTCATGCTGTGCATCTCAGATGAGTTGGTCAGAGTTGAATAATTTGGAAACTTTTTTTCTTCTCCAATTTTCATAGTTGAGGAAGGGGTTAACCTGAGCTTTCCTTGCAGTAACAGAGCAGAGAGAATCTGTAGAAGTTGCTTTTTCCTCTTAAGAATATGATTTATTACAGGCTTTATGATGCTGATTTTAGAGAGTTCTTGCATGAGACAGAATCTTGCATGTGTCTTTATATTTCCAACAGGGTTTCCTAAAGGACAAAAAAGCAGATACGAATGTCACGTATAAAGCTGCAAAGAGGAGTCCCGTGCTCTTTCCAGAATATAAATAAAAATACTTCTGTATGCCTGTAGTTAAGTCTCTTCCTTCATTTGTCTTTGCAGTGATAAGCATATACAGAGCTGTATTTTAATGTGCAGAATAAGCAAATTGAGAAACCTGTAAGAGAGACAAAGACTTGATTCTCTCTGAATGTGTCATCACGTTTTAGAGCACCTGTCATCCCTTCATGCTCAGGCTGCTTCATGGTCCACAGCGTTGATGTATAGTAAACTTGTTACCACTGAAGCACTCAGAATTTTTTCTTCTCTCTTCCTTTTCTTCCTTTCTTTGATTGCCCAGTGTGATCATCCCATAGCACTAGCCCTCAAAAGGGTGATTTATGGAATATTAACAGTGCTGGTAGTTTTACTCCCATTAAGCCTGTTTTACGGTGGGAAACCAGGGGATTATAGTACTCCATCATTTACTTATCTCATCCAAACATATTTTTAAACCAGCTGCCCCATGTGTGTGAGCTAGCACAAGAAGTCAGCTCTGTGTTTCGTAACCACTGGGGTTTGCCACCGGTGCTGACCTGTCCTGGCCCGGTTATTTCCCCTCCTAACAGCAGAAATGGGAGAGGTTCAGGGGCTGAAATGTAATTGCTACCGACATCTGTGTGCACGCTGACAGAGAGAAGCCTCCAGCACAGAATCACCACAGTGACACCGCTTGAAAGTGCGCTCAGGGTGAGGATAAGGACACGGTGACTTCAGGAACTGAGCCACTTTTACCTAATAGCTGCATCTATTTTACTCGGAATTTTGGGCTCATATAATCTGTGAGGACCTTTCTCTTTTAAACCTGGCACATTTTACAGGGGATTTCATTTAGATAGAATTGCTAAAATGGTATGAAATTTTCTATAAGACTTGTCTTCTGTTTTGTGGCTTTTTTCTTCTTTTTAAATCTCCTGACTGTGGGAAACCAAAGAATTCTCTTGGTGAGTTCTGGGGTTTTTTTTCCTTCTGATTTAATTCAGCTTTTCCTTTGAGAAGATGAAAGCTTACAGTTACCTTCTGCTGTGATTTCTGTTTCTACCAACAAAACAAGCAGAAAAAAGGGCTGGAACAGCTTCTAGAAGGAGAAAATACCAGGGCTATTTTGTGTGCTTTAAGCATCTTTTCTTTGAGAGAGAGCGTGCTACAAAAGAAACATCTATGTATAGTACGCTTTTAGTAACAAGTTATCAGATGCTATCTAGGTGTATTTTCTCTCAAATTCTCTATAATTCTTGCTTTATGAGTCAAAAATTTGTGTGGGCTTTAAAGTTCTTTTATGAAGTACTTCTGTTCTAAGTCCCTCCTGAGCTCTTTGGCCACGTGTTACTTGAACATGAAACTCTTCATTAATGCCTGCAGTTCTTTCCCAGCATAAACTAAATCAGTACTTTGAACTTTTACTCCGTTCCCTGGTGCTATACACGAAATCCATTTGGAAAAAGAAAAAAAGAAAACCTGAACATAATCCTGTTTTATGAAGTGTTTTCTGCTGTCCTTATATGCTCTGTTCTGGTGTTCAGCTTGAAGCTGAAGAATAAGAGTTTTTTTGTAACTGCTCATGCTGGCTGGTAAGGAGTTGGGAATGTCGGGTGTTTGGGATGAGAGCTGAACGAGATTCGGGTGGTGTTTCCTGGCTCCAAAGTGTTGATGGCCCTTAAATTGGTGTCCTGGCTTGGATTCTAAATAACGGCAGTCAGATGTGCTGAGCAGATGGGTAGAGCGAAAGTAGAAGGTTTGTGAGAACAGACAACTGTATTTGAATGTGAGTAAATTTACATTAAAATGCCTCTCTGCAACCTGAGCTGTTTATTCTGAGATTTTGGAAGCCTTTCTCTTGTGTTAGAGGCCTCAGAGGTGTGATCTCCCCTCGGGAAAGAGGTAGCTCAGAGCAATGGTGGATAATACCTGCTGCTCTTGGGTTGGGTTTTGTGGGTTTTGCACATCTGCTTCTCCCTCAGGGTTCTGAGAATATGTAAATTTTGTCCAAAAAAAGCCTCAGTACTTGACTTTAATGCTGCGGTAAACACTTCTCCCAGTAATTTATGGAGTGCTGCAGGTAAAATAGATCAAGCTTTAGTAAACCATGCAGTGAGACTTGCTAAAAACTCTTTCTCTTCTAGGCTTAAGTAGCCAAAGATGAGTCGTGGATTCTCAGAAAACAATAATTTCCCCTATGACAACAACCAGATGGTTTTGGATATGATCCTGTGTTCCCTGATTGGTGTTCCTCAGCCTATCAACTGGGACAGTGTGGCAAGGCTGGTTCCGGGATATACATCCAAAGAAGTGAGTTCCCTAATAAAAGAATTTGTGTGCTTTAAGCAATGCTTTATGGAGAAGAAAACATTTCTGGGGGGGAAGGGCGGGAAATTGAAGTTAAGGTTGGTTTTGGTATTTTTTTTTCTAAAGTAGTTTCCACCTAATTGAAAATGTTAAATGAGCAGCAGATTGAAAAGAGGTGGGGGGGGGGGGTTATTTTGTTTCTACAGAACCTAAGCATTGAAATTTAGAAATACATTCTGCATTGTATTTCATTAGAACTTATACAGAATAAGAATTGAAATTTCTGGAAAGGAAAAGTTAAAAAGTGTAATTAAAGAATTCCAAACTCCGTGGCTAAGACTTGGATGGAAAGGATGCCAGTACCCACTAAACCGGTGCAGGTTGTAGTATCCTTACTAGGAAATATAATAACTCTCTATGCTTGTTGTTACAACTCTAAACAAGGAGGGGGTACAGATCTCTGTTAGGTAAAGAGTGCAGTTGCTTCTTTTTTTATCCTACAAGCTGTGGATTCTTCTTTCTTTGGTTGGAGTAGAGTTGGAAGAACCTCTGTATACTTACTTCTCTTTCTGGATTGCTGAATTTCCTGGTGAAATGCTCTCTTTTTTTTAGTAATAATTTGGACTTTTTCATTTCTGAGAAGGGTGTAAGCCAAGAAAAGAAAAATGTCTTTTGCCCTTGTGATTCAGCAAAGCTGAAAGAAAACAAGCCAGTGGTCTTGGCTTTCTTGCAAACATAATCAAGTGTGTCAGTTCACATTTATAGCAGTGCTATTAGGCAGTGCTGTAACCTTGTATTTCAAACATAAAAATGAAGGCTTGGGTGCAGAAGCTGCTGTGGCAGGTTACTGCCCTGCAAGTGCTCAGCAGAATGCTTGGGGATGTCTCTACTGCTCACCTTTCAATGTGCAGACAGCACTGTGCATGTCAAGCAAATAACAACATCAGTGAGCCCTCTCCTCACAGTAATTCATATGATTAATTAGTACATGTCTGATTGCTCTGTTTTTAAAGAACTAAATGTCTCAAATATGTGGAGTCCCTGTTTAAGGCAGTTACATACCAGCACAGACCTCTCTTTATTTATCTCTTGTACGTGTGTGACAGGCATCACAAATTTGAGACACTGAATATCAGAAGGATGTCCCTGTGTGCCCCTGGCCCAAAGGGGCACTGGCATGAAGCAATGTCTGTTAATTCAACCCAAAATAAATAAATAAAACCAGCTGCTAATGGAGCCCAACACCTGTGTCACAGGAGGAGCACCTGTGGAATTAAGTAGCTTTATTTGTATGTGCAAGTTACCCCTGTGTAGGACTTTGCTGCACCAAACCTATTTGTTATGATTGTGTTGGTACAAATTTACAGAGTGGAAAGACTTTCTAGTTCATGGAAACAGGGAATTGGAAGTTTATGGAGTTGCAGTGGAAAGCAGCAGTCCCTTTTGTCCACATTGGTATGGAGGTCCTAAAGTACAAGAGTAATAATTGTGAATCGGTTTCTATAGACGCTCTTGATAACATTTGACCATGTTTATGGTAAAAGAACTAGCTACAAAGTGAGAATTCAAACTCTCCCCCGTAACTTTCTCTTTGGAAACCGGGCTTAAAATCACAGGGTTTAAGGAAATGAAAGCTGAAACAGGTTCTACTTCATTTTTTCTTTCTGTTAAAGTATATTGTTGTGGCAGCTATTATTTTACTGTGTTTTTATATACCGATACCACTAACTACGTAGGAAGCATTTATGAGTTTTATCAGTAACTGTTCATGTGCAAAAATGCGCAATGCAGTATCCATCAAATCACAGTTATTAAACATGTGCTGAAAGCTACTGCTTCATTGTCCTATCATTTAATCTTGTGACAGTGTGCAAAAAGGTTTGATGAACTAAAAAGCAGTGGAAGTTCACCTGTTGACAACCAGTATAATCCCCTGATGGCTGCTGGTGGGAGTCCTGTGGAAACTTTAGCTACGTACATCAAATCCTCCTTGCTCGATTCACAGACAGAGTTTCAGGAGCCTGCTATTGGGCAGGATTCCATTACTATAACTGGTATGTTTTTAGTCATTCTGAAATTTATTGGCTTTCATAATCAGTATGTGCATGCTTTTGTCCTGAGTGGCTAAGTCCACCCGGGAATAATAGTCATTCATCCTTGCAGAGTTAAGTATGAATATGATGCATATGACTAAACATTAGTTTAGTTTAAAAATCAATGTTTGCTTGGGTATTTTTGGTAACTTGTCCTTCTAAGAGGCATAAATCCTTCTGCTGAATTCTGTTTAGGATTTTTGGTGGTGTGGTTCTAACCCTACAGCCATTTGAAGTCACATTAAGTAGCATTATTAAAATAACTGGAGAGTATTGTGAAGAAAAGCTGCAGGAGGTGAAGAAGTGATCCCTTAAGGGCAAACCTCCCTCTCACAGCTACAAGCCCTGTGTTTGCCATGGATGGGTACAGAGCAAAATGTAGCTAATTTTTGCTTCAAGACAATCTTGATGTGACATAAAATGTGTCTTAGTCAATTATGTGTTCCAGTAATTATTGGGCAAAAGAGGACCAAACCCAATAGTTGTAAATTCAATCATAGCATAATTAAATATTGTTAACAATTCCTTTAGTACTACTTCTGTCAGAAGCTGTAATTAGATTTGTGAGTGTTATTCTCTGATTTTCAGTACAGAGATGTTCCCATGACTTTAGAACTTGGTAAATGCATTTGCATGAGAAATTTGCTTCAGTGATGAATTAATAATTTGTGTTAAAACTTAAGACAACAGTGAAGCATTTAAACAACGTGTTCTCTGTTAAAATGTCCTTCACTGCAGCTTTCACTGTCCTCTTTGCAGCAGAACAGCTGTTTGAACTTTGACTATAGCATTTTTAATAATTCTAATCAAGGGATGATATTGGGAAACTGTATATGGAGTGTCAAGACTGAAAGTGCTTCCCATCAGCTTTCAATTATATGATTCCATGCCTGATGTGGGATCAATGCTGCTGGCACCCACAGGTCCCTATTTACAGGATTAGCAGCTTCCCAGAAGGCAGTTAACGAGCTAACTCTGCTTCTAGAACTCCTTAGACAATTAGTGCATGTTTTCTTTTTAACAGGGTAATACATGTATTGAGTGTTAAAGCAGTTAAGTCCAGTAATGTAATGTTTCCTTCGACAAGATCTTAGCCTGTGATTATTCTCTGTTTTCTTTGTGACTTTGGATAAATCATTTGCCCTGTTTGAGTGTAATTTGTTGATATGAAATGAGGGTAATTAATCTTTTTTTCTCACAGGCTTGGGTGAATTCACCTTAGTATTTGTGAGGTATTTCTACATTTCAGAATTGGGGATTTGAGTCAATCCTATTTGTAAATGTTTTTTGTTTAATTAATTGCTTCCTAGTGGATTTATTCACATTAGCTTGTTGTTAAGATCAAGAATTTTGGGCCTGTTTGCATTTGTTTGTAGTCATGAGTAACAGCAAGAAAAAGCAAATCAGACCATACACATTCTGATCTGGATTCTGGTTTTGGCTGAGTTATAAAAGTTTGTTTAATACTTGCTAATTATAAGGCAAACTGCTGGCACATCCCTCTGATTGCATCTCGTGACAGTGACCAAGCACAGAGAATAGCCTTCTACCCGAAGTATTTGTTACAAGGTTTCAAAAGTTAATCGATTTTTAAGCTTTGGAGGGGAGGAAAAAAAGATAAGAAGAAATGTACGGTGAAGTTCAGATGTCCCCATTAATTCACCTGTGTTGCATATTCTTGTTGTCAGCATTATTGCCTTCAATAAATCGCGCCACCGTGTCCACAATGGACTTGTTCACACAGTTGCAGGCAGAACTCTTTCACACCGTGTATTCCCACAGTCCATTCTTTTAGAACTCACACCTTTGATTCCAACCCAGGGCTCCCACCTCACCTGTAGTGAGGATGGCTGCCCAGAAAGCTGTGGCTGGAGCAGCCCTTTCCAAGTTTTTACTGAGAGTGAATCTTCCTCTTCTGTTAACTGTGCTCCCTCCAAGCCTTACTAAGACTTAACTGTGCAAGGCTGCAGCTTTGGAGAAAGTTCTGTTTCTTCTGCCTCCCATGCAGTGATTTTTGCTTTCCTGAAGGGCATTACTGCTGTGTTCTGAACTATATATCATTTTTGCTGTCAGTCTGCTGTAGTTGTTTGGCCATTAGATGAAGAGGTCTGTCTTAATCTTCTTCAGCCTCTTTCATTACTCAGGAGGGAGATGGTGTTTCTGGAGCTCCCAGAAATCTAAGAGAATGGCATAATCATGGAAAATCACTGCCTTATGGGTTTTCAATGGAAGACAGATATGTGCCCTTCCATTGTTTAAAAAAGATAATGATTTTTCTGACTTTTAAGCAAGATCAATGAAGTTTCACATTGCAGAAATCCATTCACAGCTGGAAAAGACATTAGTTGTTTTAACCCTTGATCTGGAGCTCAGTGGATTTGGTGACTGAACTCCTGAACTTCACTAGGTTGTTGTGTGCAATTTCCACTGCTTGTAGTACCTTTGTGAAGGTCATCTATTTGAAGAGCGTCTGTCCTTCATTCCTGGAACAACCTCAGGGATGTAGCTTTAGGACCAGGCAAATTTCGTGGTCAGCTCTTTTTGAACCTTGTTTGATATGATCAGCTGGTCTAAGCCACATGTGTGAGAAATTTGGCAAAAACAAACATGTCCTAAGAGCCTTCTGCGCTTCCCTTTGGAAGCTGCTTGTTTCCAGAGCTGGCACATGATGGGTAAGGAGGGGGATTGGTCTCAAGTTATGTCCTGGTAGAAGCTTTGATGTGGCAGGGTCACAGGAGCCACATCCCACAAAACAGACCAGAAGGGCTAAAGGAATGGTCACATTCCCAGAAGGAAGTGCTGAAGGCAGTGAGTCTCATGCTCAGTGTTGAGCCAGGAGTGATCTGGGTTTGTAGCCAAGTGTCTGGGCAATCCAGCAGTGGTGCTGCTGTGAGTTCCCGTGCATGGCACTCGGATCAGGGATCTGGATTGTTTAGCTGCCCTTATGGAAGCACATTTGTTGCTAGCTGTGCCATTGCTCCACCATGACAGCCATACTTCCGTTGCATTTCCAAGATGCTGAAGAGCAAAAGATCAGGAGTTTTTGTTCTAATGCAGCCTTCTCTCCTTACGTTGAAGGAAGGCCCAGTGCAGCCTCCACAAGGAGTTCTTCAGAATCTGAGAAAGGTCCTGTACAAAACAGTGGAGAAAGCACTGACGAAACCCAGGGGTAAGAAGAGCATTGTGTGTTTGTTGTCTAGGGGACTGTAGAGTTGACAGAAGGATGTCTAAATTGCTGACATTTATTTACTACCAGAAAGAAAACAGCTGGAAACAGTCTAATGACTGCTGTAAGAAATCTGGAAACCTTCCATTGCTACAAAAATTCAAGGAGATGGTTTAAGAATGTGTTGTGTGCAATAAGATATTTATAAATCTGTACGTACTGTTCCTCTGGGTGATTGATCACTGCTGCGGCAAGAATGAGAAAACATACCTGGTTTTATAAAGGAATGAAACAAGACTGAGGCTCAATTATACTTTAAAAAATACTCTTGAACATAGATTTGTCCTATGTAAAAGCAGGAAGAGAAAGGTATAAATGAATATTTTTTTCCTGTGAATTCCAATAGCCATCCAGGTCACTTTCATTCCATCGCATATCCCTGTTTTCCACATTATATAATTACACCTGGAATAATGTTTGCTTGAAACCTAAGCATCTCTCTGTAGAGACAGCAGTAACTGATTCTATCTTCAAGCGTTTCTTAAGAAATAAAGATTTTTAATATACAATAAACCAAATCTTAATTTACACTGACGAAAATTGCTGTTACATGGTGCCTCAGTGATTTAAGGATCTACATCTGGTTATTCTTTGAAGAAAATTAGGAAGGGAGGATAAATAAGTTCTCCATATAATTCAGGTAATATCCTATAACAAACAGGTGAGAAAATTGGGGAATGGAGCTAGAAATTTTCTATTTCTGCTCCCTTAATTAAATCCCTCTGATTATCTGTAGAGGGTATGCCTCTGTCTTCACCTATCCAACTATAGTTTCTGTTAATAGTTAATGCCTGCAATTTTTTTTTCCCTCTGTTAATAAAATCCTGTTGGTGACATCAGTGTTGCAGTGCATGACCCAGAGTTGGAGATGAGGTTGTTGGGATTTGATGTGCTGTAATTGGCTTAGGCTCCTAATTTGCTTTGTGGCTTCTTTTCTTTTGAGGCCGAATATGGTGATCCATGTGTGCGATGAAGCCAAAAACCTCAAAGAAGATTTTGTGTGTCCTCGAGACCTTTTGATTTCAGAGATGAAATACTTTGCTGAGTACCTGTCAGTGGATGCTCAGCGCTGGGAGGAGGTGGACATTTCCGTGCACTGTGACGTTCACATCTTTGACTGGCTGATAAGATACGTCAAAAGGAACTCCAGAGAGTCCGAGGCTAACGAAATGCCCACTTTAGGTAAAAGCGGATCATTTGTTTTAGGTTCATTATGTTCCGTACCAGTTGAAGATGAATGGGTTTGATGCAGTTCAGCCCCAGTCTGTTTCTGACTGTTGTGGTCAGAAGAGTGTTGCAACAGAGATCCTCTGGTCATTTCAGCAGATGGCTCTGCTTGGCCAGCACTGACAGCTTTGACAAAATGTGCTGAAAGTTGAAGCAATAAAAAAGCCCTAATATATTTTGGGATGTGATGTTTATAATTAAGACTCTTCAGACCTTTTCTGACTGAGGACCTAGTGGTAGATTTTAAATGCCGATGATTGGTTGGTTTACGTCTCCTCTGCTCCCTGTTGGTACAATTGCAGTGTTTTCTATAATTTCAATGCAATCCAATACAATGGTAGAAGAGCCTTTGTGGATTTTGAGGCAGATTTTTAATTTTTTAATGAGCTTTTGCTACCACTTTTTAAAATATAACTTTATTCTCTTGGTTTGTTTATAACTTGCAATGTGAAGGTCATGTTGAAAAAAATCTCAGCTGGGTGTGATAGCTACAGATGGAAATTAATCTTGTGTAATTGTTTAGTCATATTCCTGTGAAGCCTCCTTTTCCAATTTTAGTAAGGTTTCCAGTTTTAATAATTCTTCCAGGTTATAGTTGTACTCTGGCCACTGAAATGGTAAACCAAAAGTTTATTTCTTAAGATGGTTAAAAGGTCCTATATACTAGAAGCTGGAATGACAAGTTGATTGTTAAAATAATAGCTAACACAGATGCTAAATATGAAGAGGGAGAGATGTGATATGAAATTACAACAAAAAAAAAATCCATGTAAAAAAAACCACCTTTGTTCTGTTGCCTTCTAGAACCATCAAATGTCATCTCAATCCTTATTTCTTCTGAGTTTTTGAAGATGGATTCATTAGTAAGTATTAAGAAAAATTGATTTTCTGGCATGAGGGCACAGTTAATTACCAGGTGTCTTAACAGCTTGTTTGTTGTGCTTTGGCTGTTACATAAACAGGTGCTGCAATGAGAACATTTTGAGATTTTTAACACTTTTCCTATTTAGTGCAGTAATCCAATATTTGCAGAATCTCAGTGCAATAAAATTTGGAGTAAGTTATTTCTAAATGTGATAGTGTCATCTAGAGTGCTTGTTTTATATCTTTTTTTACATGAATGATATGTCTGCAGTTTAGGATCTGATTTTCCAGCTCTGCATAAGGATATAGCTGCTGACTTTGTTAAAATGTTTGTCAAAAGTTTTGTCATTGGGGTGACCCACAGTAAAGCACAGCTCTTGAAGTTGAGATCCACGTGTTTTGTGGTTCTATTTTAACAACGAATTAGAAGGTTACTGAAAATTTTGGGGGAGAACATAAACTTAATCACATTAATTCAGCTTCTCTTTTAGGCAAATCTGAGGCTTATTTTTTATTTTTAAGTTGAATTGAAATAGTTTTGGAAAACACAGCACTTAAAATGGAAGTCTTGAAGCAATTAGTATGGGTTTTTTTTGTCTAGAATTCCTTAACATTCATATTTATTTTTCCTAGGTAGAGAAATGTATTCATTATTGTCACAAAAATATGAATGCTATTGTAGCCACGCCATGTAACATGAACTGTATCAACGCAAATCTTGTTACACACATTGCTGATCTCTTCAGGCACAATGAGGTGGAAGAGCTGAAGGACAAAAGAGACAAATTTAAGAGGTAACTTTTTTGCCCTGTAATACACTTCTGAAGTGCTTTTGAGCTTTGGGATCATATTTCAGAACAGCTAAGGCTGTGCAGTTTGAAATCATATGTTGTATAAATTCTCATGGAATGTATTTTTAATGCAGAATATAATGGTGTGACTTCAGAAATTCATATTAAAATTATGAGCAAAAGGAAAAGAGCTTTTATAGGAAATGAGCAAAAGGAAAGGCCACGCTAGGAGCTTGGCATGGTTGAATTATTCATGAATTCTCTCATGGGAGGCAGGATCAGGGAGAGAAATCTTTTATGGAGTGACATGCTCCTAGTGGGTAGAGAATGGCTTGGCTTCAGCATCCTGTGAACCCAGATGTTTGGACTTAGAATTGAGAATGGCTGGGAGGCTGAATAGTTGTGATAGAATGTTCTTCCATACATCAGGACCCCAGCTTAGTATCAAAATAAGGGCCAGTTATGGGAGTGCAGACTGACAGAGAAGCACAGTGAAAGTAAGGGACAATTTTAGTGTAAGGATGAAAGCTTCATTTTAGAATGAAGTGCAATTTCACAACAATATTCACTAATAAAAGGTCTTTTACTCAAGGTAGAAACTAGCAGTTAATATTGGCAAGCATTTTAACAAAGAAAAAATCAGAGTATGGCTTTTGTAACACTTGTGAAAAAATGAGATGAACAGGATAATTTAAAGGGAAATTATATTAAAAGCTAGATTCTATGAGCAACTTTGCTTGTCAGAATGTGATTGTTAATCTCACTATAGACAAAGCAATTTTCAGTTGTTTTTCTAATGGGTGAGCTGTGTTGCTGTCATTAATAGTAAACTTTTCTGCAAGAAGATTGAGAGACTGTTTGATCCGGAGTATGTAAATCCAGATTCTAGAGGAAATGCAGCAACTTTATACAGGTATGGTCTTTTATTATGGCTGCTTCAATAGCAAGGACAGATGCTGTGTTTAGAAGTCCTGCTCTTACTCCAGTGCTTTCTTTCCTCCTTTCTCTTATTTTTTTTAATCTAGGTGTTGTTTATGTAAAAAGCTGCTAACCAAAGAAACTGAAAGGAGAATTCCTTGTGTACCAGGAAAAATCAACATAGACCAGCATGGGAATATTGTCTATGTTCATATAAGGTAGTGAGTATGTACATATATTAAATGTTTCTTCAGCTCTGATTTTGGGTGATTTTAGAAGTACTACCTACTCAGGTACATGACAAAATTAAGTCACAGATATGTGAAGAATGTATGAAGCATCTCAACTTCTTGTATTACCTAGCAAAAAATGAAACAGAGGGGTGTGATTATGAGGATGTACTACTGGAATTCATTCAGCAGTGCTGCTGCTGAATGGAAATGGGAACAACTGCACCCATGATTTCTGGGAGGGCTATTTTTGGGTTGCACTGCTTTAAATAGAAAACACTCAGCTAATTCTTTCATCAGATGTTTTTAAGATGTATGCATTTGATGACAGATTGAGTTAAATGCTGCATTTCTGCAAGGTTTTTTTTAGTGAAGGATAGATTGATCCTACCATGCCAGCAAAGGAAGGCTGAAGAGTATTTTCAAGTCTGACTTTATACTGCCAAATCAAATGCTCGACCTGCTCAAAGACTGCTGTAAATAAACTTTGCCAGTTGTTTTTCTGTTCCTGAGGTATTTGTCAGAGGTGCTTGCAGGACCTTTTCTGCCTGTAACCCTGATTCATTTGGCACAAATGTTTAACTGAATTCTGTCTGTCTGATCTGTGGCTGTGAACAGCTGGATTCTCCTGTTAATGAAGATCAGTCCATGATCCACTGCAGTTCCCTCCCTCCCCTCATGTCCCTTTTAAGGAGGTTGGTGGGAGATTAATGGCAGGAGACCTTTCTTCTCAGATCCATTTTGTTCAGAACAACCAAAAGAATTCCATATCAGCTCCCACCAGGTATTCCAAGGTGAGGAGTTCAGTTCTGCCTAACATCTACATAGAACCAAATCTTGTGCCCCTGTCCTGACCTATTTAAGATCACATGAAATTCATTAGTTGTATTACTTCACTTAAGCTGAGTGTATGTGGCTGCTCTGCAATTCCCAGCAGATAAATGTGCAGGGCTTTAAAGTTACTCAGCGGATTATCTAGATTTTAATTATTTTCCCTGTGCTACTTGCGATGCTTTGCTACACAGAATATGCTTACTGAGAAGTGATGCTGGCCACTAATGAATTCAGGCTCAGGAGCTAATACAGTTCTATCTTTAATGATTCAAAAATAAGTTCCTATTTATTGGTCCTCTAGTGATGCCTAGAACTAACTTCCAACTGGAAGTACTGCTTGCTTAGTCTAGGTTAGGCACACATTTAGCACAAATGGTTCAGGCCAGGGCTTAAAATGGGGAGGAAATTTTATCTGCTCCTTCTGAAGATACCATGCCCCTCTGCAAGTTGCATATTCTCTTTTGAATTCTGAAGAATTGTGTCTCATTTGACCACAAGGAAGGAATAAAGTCCTGTATTTTTAAGGCTAGAACTGCCAGGTATGTACCTTAATCAAAAGGGCGTAAGCTTTTGCTTTCAAACTGTATTTCTTGGCTAAATAATTATTGTTGTGTTGCAGATAGATAGAAGATGTTTATCTTAGCTTGTAAATTTGCAGTATCTGGATCTTGAGATGAATCAAGCTAATTCTTTGTTAGGAGAGAGTTTGGGATGTTCTGAAAAAACAAAGGCTCTTCTGTCATGCTCTGAATTTAGTAATCATTGTCTCACATTGTATCCCTCCTGTTGTAACTACTGGAGGCATTTAACGCCAGCGTGTTTTCTGCTCTTTCTCCACATCGTGGTTCTGGTGGCAGGATCCAAACAGAGTCCAGACTCTGATGTTTTGCTTTTTCAGAGACAAAACCTGGGAAGTGCATGAGTATTTAATTGGCCTTCACGAGGAGCTGAAATCCTGGCGGGATGTTTATTGGCGCCTTTGGGGGACTGTCAACTGGTTGACCTGCTCAAGGTGTAACCAGGTAAGTGTGATTTCCCTTTGGCTTGTGGTGGGTGAAGCAGGGGTTAAAGCAGTTTGGAACATATGTGGTAATAAAGCTCGGTACGCATTCTTTGCAGTGCACAGTTTTTACTTCCCTAGGTGATCTCACCTCTCGCTCTCTGTCTTTTTGCTAATGTAGTCTTTCCTGTGCACTGAGTTCTCCCACTGCCAGTACCATTCGCAGCCAGTTCTTTATCCAGGTGTAGCAAGTGCTCTGGGCTCGACTGCCACAGGAGTGTATCCCTGTTGTAACCAAAAAGTTCTTCGGTTTGACCCTACAACCCTCCCAAAGGTACTTCAGCTCTCCTTTAAAAGCGCAAAACACGTGGTGGGGTGGGCAGCAGTGTGTTAGGAGAACGGATCTTTTTCCAAAATAAAGATTGGAATTGAGAAGGTGAACTTTTGTTATTATACTGACCAAAATCAGCTCTTCCCATTAACTCTTCTGCCTCTGTGTATTGCAGGGCTGCAAAGTGAGGGACCATATGGTGGAGTTACCTCCAGAAAGTAAGGATGGGGATGCTTTGCCAGCTCAAAGTGAAGAGGGGGATGCTTTGCCATCTCAAACTGCTCAGATCTTGAATGATCTGCTGCATCATAGAGATGTTATAGTCGTTCCTTTCACTAAGGATGAGAATAGGTAAGAACATTGTATTGTGTTACTGAAGTAATTTAGCCTTCAATGGTGAACACGTGTTCTTGTTATATTTGAGTTCTCTCCCATTTCAAAATGAGTCATAGGGCTTTCTAAGGGTAACTTATTTTTGGTTGTTTAGTTGGAAATTGGGAATTGAAGAACAAGTACTTTTTCCTTTTACTTTTCAAGCAGGCTTTTAGTCACTCAACCTCCATAAGCATTCACTGCTATCTTTATATTTTAATATATGGCTATCAAAACGTTATGTGGCGGACTCGGAGGTCTGTCTGCTCTCTTGACACATGTTGAGTAAATTGAGACCGATTCTGAAGCAGTGGAGTAGAAATATTTCTTTTTGGTTTATGTCTTTCTCTTGAAGTGATTCTGGTATTGGGCTCGGTGATGACAAAGGCCTTGAATGTGATGTGCTTGTAGAACCAAATACACCATGGGGCCCCAAAACTGGAGAAATCAATGCCGTGAGTGCTGATGCCTTTTCTTCCTTTTTACTAATAATAAGAATTCTTTGAAGAAGTTCTTGAACAGCTTTTAATAAACACTGGCTGAGCATTGTAGGATAAGATAGGTACAAAATACCTGGTTGATGAAAAGGCAAAACTTTTCCCATGTCTGCTCGAAATATTTCAGTACATAACTTCCCTCCTGTCCTGGACTGATTTTTGATTCAAAAATTCAGATGTAAATATTTTTAATGCAAAGCTTACTTTCACTAAAACGTGAACTGACTGCATTTAATTGGTCAGTGGTTTTCAGCCTGCTTGGGTTTAGTCATTCCACCAAAATTTAGAGTTCAAGATGGGAGGAGACCTGGGAGTTACCACTGTAGAGTGCTGTACTGTAACATACCACCCCTATTTTTAGAATTCTTCTCACTTTTTTATTTTAATTATTTTTAATTCTTTCACTTATATGCCTTTTTCTCTCTTTGTGACTGCAGTTTTTGTCTCTGAAGAGCTGGACTTTGCAGCTGGTTAGTAAAATTTTAAGTAATTTTGAGTATTTGGTCTTCTGTGCTAGCAGAGTGCTAGCTTTGAGTTTTGTCTTATTTTCTAATAAATGAGACAAAAAATGTATTTTTTTGCTTTAATTTGGAGGTTGCAGTATAGCAACAGTTTTACGAGGAAGTATGGTATGTGTGAAGTATCACTTTGGCCTTAATAGAAATAAGAAATTCCTGTGCATGTTTTTATAAACGGCAACAAGCCACACTAGCACTGCATGCATCAGTTATTAATAGTTTTTTTAGGCTGACATGAATCAAAATCCAAGGTTTTAAGTATCTGTCTCTTTTGGCTGGTCTGAGGTGCTTCACATCTTTATTGTTAAGCTTCACCATTTCTCATTACAGGGCACTTAATTTAGATATACATGTATATTCAAACAATGTAAACATCACATTACTGAACACTTCCATAATTCTGTGCTGATCTGTTAGGAATTATTCACCCTTTTGTCACTGAAGTAGGGAACTATGCTGGATGTCAGCTCCTGCAAGACAGATTTAATGTACCATTTAATAGAAACCCTGCCTCACTTTTAACCTCTGGCTTCCCCTGGTGTTGGTTAGAAGCAGCAATCGCTGCTGTCTGAAGAGGAGGAGTACACCACAGGCTCAGAGGTCACCGAGGATGAAGTGGGGGATGAAGAAGAAGTGTGCAAGAAACCAGGTACTTCAAGTCTTTGCAGTTCTCCTCTCTGGAGTTATCAGATGGGGATTTGAGGTAGCAGAAGTCCTTTGTAAGCAGATTTTGTATATTAGGTGTTTTAAAAACAAAACCCAAAGTAACTTGAATTTTATCCCTAGATTGCCTGTGGTTAGATACAAATTACCCAGCTGCTCGGTGCCACCAAAAGTCACTTGCAAACTGTGAAAAGCTGCAGCTATTCATGTCTGAGAAGTCCCTGGAATTATCAAGCACTCATTTTGCAAGAAACTCTCAAATTAATGAAATTTCATATCATAAATGTTGGAAGAAAAGGCAGAAATTACAAGACTGCTTTTACGTGCAAAAAATAAATTTGCAGACTTGTCTTTTGATTACATGGAGGAATGACTGGTTAATGTAGCTAAAACTGTGTCTGCATTGAAGCTAAGCTTTATATGATCTGAAAAGGCTTTTATTCATTTTTTAATGTGATAATGGGTTTAGGAACATGAAAAACCCAAAAAGCAACTTCTCCTTTTCACCTTACTAACGAATCATTAGAAAAGAGGCAGTTCTTTGTTGTTTTTGTCTTTACCCAAAGGGCATTTGGAATTGTACCAGTTTAAAAAAGAATATAAATTTTGAAAAAAAAAATTTTGTCGTTTAAAGTTGCTTGATCTGATATCGCTCAGAATTTAGTCATTGAATTAATATGATCAAAAATGTAGCTTGTATGTGCACTCATTTTTAAATGTAAAAAATGTATGCTGTTATGTGTAATCACTCTGCGTTTCAAATACATACTTGAGTTTCTGTGTGTTCCTCATAGGAAAGCCTTTGAGTGATGTGTGTTAGCATGCCTGCAACACTAATAAAAGGAAAACAGGCTGTTGATTTACACTATTTGTTAAGAAATAGAGGGGAAATAATACTTTAGTAGCTCTGTAGTTGAAACATTCCAAGTATCTGAGGGTATGAATAGATATTTCTTCAATTAGCAGGGAGAAAGGAGAAATTAAAGAAATCTTACAGGCACCCAAAGAAAGTGGTTTCTTCACCCAGTGTTCAGAAAAGGGAGAAGCCATCTGATAAGGTAAAACACAGCTGTGAATCCAGTCTCTCTGGCTGGCTTAAATAAGGAGGAATTGTCTCTAAATTTTGGACTTGGAATACCTCATTAAATGTGTTTTTTACCTTCAACAGTCAAATTCCCGAGATGCTTCTCCCTTCATGTAAGTCATTTTCAAATCCCTTGAGAATTCATTTTAGTATCTCCCTCTTTTAAGCTGTTCCTGCTGATAGGGTGTGTGCACCTTTCTCTTGCAGTGTGAGCATGCAGCAGAACAAATGGGATGCCTCCAGGTCCCTGAGATTTAATCAAGATGCTCAAAGAGAAGATGGTCTGTTCCTGCATGAGTTTAGCTTTCGTAAAGTTAATATTATGCAAAGAAAATGATCCAGCTAATTTTCTTAACATTTAATTAGTTACACACCTGTAGGGTAAATTTAATCTCAGACACAGCAGTGGGATTTGGGGTGTTTGTATGATTTGTGTGCTTTATTTGGAATGTCAGCACAGAACCTACGGAGATTATACTTGTGTCATCTCATGATTATAAGAGTATGCAGACTTTTTTTCCTTCATCCCTGTGGCATTTGTTGTCTGTGCAGACAAATAGAGAAACATCCACTTCCATCTCTTTCTCAGTCTCTCTGACTAAAAATATTCAGAGTTAGATTAATTTGTTCTGCCTTTTTTAATCTCTCCTGAGACTCTTGTGTGATTTTGCTGTTTTAAAAACCTCTGCCTCAAAACCATTTCCTGAGATTTTGATCTCAGTGTAGGTGCCTCAGGCTGATTCTGGTATCTGCTGAGGCTACCTCAGGATTTAGGATCTTGGTTGTTCAAGATTTTTATATGCACTAAAAAAAAAAAAATTACAAATCCAGTATCACTAAAGTCTGTGTCTGATCCTCCTTGTGTTCGGTAGCAATGAAAACCTTTGTTCTAAATATCCTTTCTTATTTCTGACAGATCAGAGAAGAATGTCTGAGATCACAGGGCACTTAATAAAAATGAGACTGGGAGACCTTGATCGAGTCAAGTCCAAAGACAGCAAAGAAGTAAGATTTGTCCTGGCAAAATGTAGTGTTTGCAGAGTTGAAGTGAGCCTTGGTTAACAAAAATATTGTACACAAATGAAAATAACATGTATTCCATACTTTAGCTAAAGAATGAATTTTATCAATCTTCATTTTGTTCCAAGCATGATTTTTTTTTTAAGGATTAGAGTTTAAAATAATATTTAAAGTTCACTGCTTTTAAAAACTGCTCGTGGAAAATAGAATGGGTTTAAAAAAATCAGTACTGGATTGTGATAATGGACAAAGGTGTGTGCCATAGGTTGTGCTGAATATTAGTGATTTTCATGGAAGGTCACTGATTACATTGAAATCATACCAAAACTTGATTATTTTTTTTCTGGATTCCAGTATGCAGGAGGCATTTATTCTAGACTTGAAGCTCAGATAAAAGCCTCGGCACAGGTCAGTGCACGACAAAGCAATGCTGAGAAGAATCCCAGGTAAGATTTTAAAATAAAAAACGGGAAAAACTCATGGGTTTGTGGGATGTGGGGTGGTGGGTTTTAAAGAACTATTTTAAAGGAAAACATGCTTCATTTCACACACTTCTTATGGATCAGCTTCTACCAGGTTACGCCATGTGAGCTGTGAAAGCTTCCCTTTGTCTCCCAGTAGATCTGGGAGAATGAAACTCCTGGAGCCATGTTGGGGGGAGGTTCACTGCAGGTCCCACATAATTTTCTTTTTGTGAAATGACAGAAACCAGAAAAGTGTTAGCCAATACTTCTAGCCTGTTCTTTGTCAACCTGAAAAACAAAACCAAAAAAACCCCCACACATCAAAAACCTGCATTAATAATGTATAAAACCCTACATTAAAAATGTAAAGATGTTTCTCATGTGTTTTTAACCCAGGTCAAAAACCCGTTTTGGTCAAGGCCGTCCGACATAAGGAGTTGTGGACACACTTTAGCCAGAACCCATTACTGCTTCCTGAGACTCCATTGCACTCTGACGTATGGAGAATGCACATCTCTGAAAGCTTTCCAGTGACTTATTTATTACTTTAAGCCTTGTAAATGATTTTGTGCTATAAATGAATGCAAACCCAATAAGGTCTGTACTTATTTTAATTGTAAATATACTATTTCTTAAATTTAATTGCTTTTTTTTAGGCTGTCGCGTTAAGTTGCATAGAAAATATTTTATAAATCAACAAAATTAAATTATCAGACTAACTTTATTTATGGGGGAAGACACAAATATGCCTTTTGGTATGCTAGAAATACTGAAAAGGGAAAAGCAAGACTACTGAATTCTGAATGCAGTCAGCAGCATTAACCCAAGTCTCCTTGTGTATTTATATTGTGTTGTATTTGATGGTACATTTTAGGTCAGTCTTCTGGGGATTTGCATTTAAAGTCCATGGCAATACCTGTGACTTAGACTAGTTTAAGCAAAGTTTTCACGCAGTTCTGGGGCTTCCTTGTGGACATCGCACAACTCCCACTTCTCTGAAGGTGGGTGGCAGGTAGGGACTAGACCCCCAAAGATGCTCTCAGTGCCATGATGATGCAGCATTGCATCTTGCATGTGAACCATTCGCTTTTCTTATATATGAAATCTGTACCCATCCCCATTCCTGACCCCTCCTGCACAGTTCAGTGCTTTGTTCCCTTCTAAAACCCAAAAACCTTGTGATGCTAAGCAGTTCTATCTCTAACTGATGCTATGCCACTAAATTTCTGAGAAGATCTGTTATTAATTCTGCATCTTTCAACAGAGATGTATCGTTGCAAAGGCTTGTGCACGTACATCTTTTGGGTCTAGTTACTCCCTGAAACCTGCCTGATTAATACTGTTTAGAAGTCAGATGCACTTTCAAGTTCTGTATTTGGAGCAATAGAATACAAATAAATCCAGGGCTACCAAAATGAAATAACTTGCCTAGAAAATATGTTGTATATTAGCAAAGAAAATGGCAATAATAATAATAATACTAATAATGGTGATGGCTGAATTTGAGGAAGCACGTTCTGACTTTTTGAAACAGGTAGAAAGAGAGCTCAGGGAAAGCTTAATCCAACTCCTGGCTGTACAATAAATGGTGAGTTTGGAATTAAGTCAGCAAGTTCCTGGGTGGGAGGGCGGGGTGGGGTAAGGAGAGGGAGATTTGTTTAAATGCTCTTCTTTCCATTTTGGCTCTTTTTTGTTTGCCTTGTTTCTTGATGGTTTTTGGTAGGCGTTAGAAGACTAGGATAGCAATACTTGAAAATACTGCTGTCAAGGTGGAAGATTTCTATTGGAACAATTAAAAATCAGTGTTACATGTGTGTTTTGTGCAATGCTGTAGCAAATTCGGAGCCCAATGAAACCAACAAACAAAATTGGGTTTCAGTGGCTTTGATTTTGGGCAGGAGCTGTAACTTTGCAGGAGGGCTTTAATCTGTATCAAATAAATAAGGTTTTATGAATGCCTCAGGCCTGTTTGCAAGCACTAATGCAGTTTGAAGCACTTGTAGTCAGTGTTGGAAAACTGATTGTTGAAAGTATTATAAACCCCATCAGGTATGAAAAATGCCATAGAGAAAGTGTTTTGCTACAATTTTGTGACTTCTGATAGAGGGTTGTTCCAAATTCTCATGGTAAACTTGGCTAGGAAAGTTGCAGGCTGCACGTGTGTGTGTTTAGTTTTCATAGAACTACTGACTAGAAGAGAAAGGAAAATTCTGCTGGATTTGTTCTGTGGGGAAGTGCCAGTTCTACGTGCCAGTATTGTTTTACTCAAAAATAGTTTTGAGCATATACAAATAATATCCATGATGTGCAGTCTTATCTTTTTTCCCCATACCAACCACCTTGAATTTTTATCTTGTGTTAATTTTGAAAATTTGTCTTGGTTTAATGGAAATAAACATTATTAATTTAAGAAGTGTGTGAGTTTTTTATAGATGCTTTTAGGAGCTAAGTATGTGCATAAATGTTGTGTGATGGTCTCAATCATGCATGTGTATTTGTGATTAAATTGCAGCATCCTCATACAGGCTTTTTATCTGTCAAGAACAGGATATCATTAAATGCAGAGCTACTCCAAATCTACACAACTTAAAAGAATTTTTATCTGCATCAAGTTTTGAAGCTGGATTAAAAAAATCCTCAGTGAGCTGCACCACAACTGACCCAAGTATGCAAAATGTCAGACTAAGCTACGTTTAAAAAAACATTCAACTTTGCTTTGCACTGCTACAGTGCAGTTTGTTTAAATGGTACAATCTGTTAAATCTGTGAATACCATTAGCTTCCATGATTGTGTTTCTAGGAATTGCTGTATGGATGTCTTGGATGTCCTGTGCAGTTGGGATATTGGGAAGGCTGGATATTGGAAGAGTGGATATAAATTAACTTTCTGCACTCTGGAGCTGTGCCTGTTTCCTGGATGCCCAGAAATCTCAGAGACAGAGACAGAATTTTAAATTCAGTGATGGCTCCAAGGGAAAAAGATGTTGTGTTAGAAGAAGTGTGGACATATGGTTGCCCCAATCTACGAAGAGCGTGGGCATGTTTGATGTGACTGAGTAACACCTTTCTCTTGGCCAGATGGGAATCAATTTTTAAAAAATCATTGTTTCCTCTTCTTGTGCTCAGACATATGGGATTGTGTTGGGAAACTGCTCCTGTGCACATGATGCTTGCTTCAGCCACTATATGAAATTTCTGTTTCCATTTAGGCACCTCCCTCCCCACTACAGGCCAGTGCAATGATTTAAGTTATTCCTGATGCCCGAGAGAGCAGCACATGCAGACCCTGCAGACATTCCTCCTGCAGCTCAGTGAAAACTAACCTTCATGAACTGTACCACTGTGTTCTGAGCTTTTCTCTCTATTCCTTAATAATTGGGCAATCACAGAATCCTTTAGGTTGGAGAAGACCTCCATGATCAAGTCCCATTTTTGAGGAGGTAAAGAAGACTTGACCCATGCTAAATTTATCCTATCATAGGAGTAGATTCACTGCTGAATCCCCCCCCTGGCTGGATCTATAAATAAGAGCAGCCAAAGGCTTTTCCAGGCTTGAGGCCAAGTGACAGCACAGAATGGCTGTGTCCCTGAGGTCAGGGTCTCCTCCCGTCTTTGAGCAGCACAGTGCTGGAGGCCCAAGGATCCATCAGCCCGTCAGAAGGCTGCAGCAACTGGCAAAGTTTAACAGGACTGTGAGCTCCTCTGCTTTGGGAATCATAGGGGCATTACATACAATGTTTTGGGAGGTGCTGCTCTGGTTTTGGACCAAGACCTCACAGCAAAACCACTGTTGCAGCTTCCAGAGAGAGAATTTACAGAGTTGTGCTGCATCTCAGCAGCAGTTTTCATCCTACACCTGCCTGTAGGGGTTTGTAACACTAGGGGCCTTCTTCCTTCAGCTTTTGGGCTGCTTCCCCATGGGTGAAGTGGGACACCTTGTTCAAGTTTGATCCTCTAACGTCTCATGCCACCTCTCATGGCTGAGCTTCCAGCTCTCTGGAAGGCTTCTTGCTAAAACACCTCCCAGAGAACACTGAGGCAGCATTGCCTTCCCTCTGCTTTGGGATATCCAAAAGTAGGTCTTCATTAGTGTATTAATGAATATTTCCAGTGGTCAAGAGGATTTATTGCTAGAACTTGTTGGTACAAATATCAGATTGTGTAGGCTCTGGTGTGGCTGTGATAACCTGAAGGTGTTTGGTGAATTAGGTAAGAGAACAGTTTCTCCTTTTTCTTCTTCACAGGAGGCATTTTGTGCACAGACCTGCCTTCCTACTTTGCCACATAAACTTGCAAAGGCTTGGCTGTCACAGACATGGAGAAAAATCAGCCCAGGGAGGAAAATTACCTACTTGAGATTGACACCAGGAATAAATAACACCACTGAAGGCATAATCACTACTGCCTGTGGCCTTAGTTCAAAAAACAGTGCCCATGCTTGAACTTCTTTTAGTATTTCTTCTATTGCTTCTGCTTGAGTTGCTCCCACATTTTATTTATTCAAGGCTAGGACAGTATAATGGTAATCTTATTTTTAGTTGTTTTATGCAATTTCATTGTATTTTGTGTTCTCATTCAGCCTATTGTAATTACTTTAGTGTCCACGGTAACTAAACATACTGGCGCTATCACAGAAAGACCTTGGGTTGGCAGCAGTTTCCTTGTGTAATCAGTTGCTCCTTCCAATTAAAGGTATATTTACCTACAAGTGATACATTCAATCACGTAGGGTTTTTTCCCATCATTTGTAGTGTGACATTCTCTACAAGCTTAAAATATTGGTGGGTTGGGTGGGGTTTTTTTTAGGTAACTTCACTGAAGTAAAATGTTTTAGCTGCCTGCTAAACTTATTTTCAGTGTGTAGTATCTGTAGAATACTAGACGTGCTTCAGAGGTGTTTGCTTTCATCACTTCAAATAGTAACCAGTTTTCAAACAGGAATTCTGGATTTATTCTTTGTGGAACAGTTATGTGAAGATACTCTGCCATCACTACAAGATAAAAGGGGCCCTGCTGGTCCCTTTGCCTTTTGACACAGCCCATTCATTTTCTTTCCCAGGGAATATGTACATTTCTCTCGCATTGGCCGGGACGTCTTTCTCATTTATTCTCAGTTGGAACGTTAAAATAAAAATGCACTTGTTGCAGCATAAAATGTGGGTTTCCTTGTTGGTTTATTTTTTATTGCCCAAAAGGACTTTGATCTCACAAGCTGAAGATGATAAGCACGTTATATAGTTTGTGGGTTGCTCCCAGAGGCTTATTCTAAGGCTTTTGCCTTTTTCTTGATGAAGCATTTGTCAGGATAATAACTAACCCATGATATGGCAAATGAAGTGATTCTTTGCAAGTATTCTATGTGAGAAACAGCCATCTGGGTTTGCCTTGAGTTGGATATTTTTCCTGCAGTGATGATGGCTCTCTCCAGAGCTCTGGTTCTCGCTTTGGTTGGCTGGGTTACGTTCCTCTGTCTCGATGCACAAAGTGAGTATTGTTATGTTTATAATGCCTGAGTATTTTACTGCTTTTACTGAAATGGAGCAAGATTAAATTTATTAAATTCACACACCTAGTAGTTTTGAATGCTTTGATTTATTGATAATATGATATCTAAACAAAGCCATCTTGGTGCCCTTGGAAGTGGTGTGTGGGCTTTCAGGCACTGAGCGATCGACAGATGCTCTTATATATATGAGGGTTTTTACAAGTGTTCTTTAACTTTGGGGGGTTTATTTTATATCTGCAGCTGTCTGTAAATTAAATATCTAGGCTGAAGCTGAGTGAGAATGGATAATTTTAAAGTTGGAATCAGTTGAATTCCTTGCTGCTGCTGCTCAGCTAAATTAGATTGGATTAGTTACCATTGTTACTTCTGCTACTCACAGTGATAAGTACTTCAGTAAAAGTTCTGTTTGATGTATTGAGGCTTCCAGAAAGTGAAAACTGCTGATTTTTTATCTTTTTCATTAGTCCAGAGCCTAGGCTTTAGCATACTCAGAGATGGAGGTGGTGATTTAAACCTATAACCGGCAGCTGCTGAATAGAAATAGTCATTAAGATTCTGTTCAGTGACTTGTGTAGAAATCTGCCCACTGCTCTCTTATACATGAGATCACATAAAGTGATGCAGACATGAAGGCATCTACCTAGCCAGGGAAAAATAGCCCACTACTTGTTTATAACAAGTGTCCCTTTGAATATCCATAAGGATGGCAAGAATGAGGAGAGGGGACATTCTCAGCATTGGTGCAAACCCATGTAAGACCCCAGGAGTTGCACAGGTATCCATAAGAGCATGGGTTGCACTCTGGAAGCCTTGCTGCTGAATTCTAGTCAGGGAAGGGGGAAAAGTTTTGTTAGGCTTCTGGAATTGTGTGTGTATAGTTTGAAGATCTTAATGATTAAAAAAGCAAAGTCTGTCACTTTTGTCTCACATAGAAAATGTAGAGAGGTGACTGAGATACAAAAAACCACTTAGGCACTTCTCCTGAAAAAAAATATACTCCCAAAGGGCCCTTTCTGTAAAAGTTTAAGGAGAGTAAATTTTAGGTAAATGTGCCAATGTGCCTTCACCCTAAGCCCCTGGATTCTTGCTGATGTTTCTGTGGGGAATAAATTTGTGTTTATAGTTGTCTTGGGAGCAGAAAACAATCTCAGGGCCAAGGTACAAGAGCAGTTTCGGTTACGATTTCCACAAACGGTTCATCAGTCTCTATTGAGCAGTGACTCACTCTTGTCAGGCAGTAAAACCCTAGATCGGCTCCAGGACACCAGTTTTTGCCTACTCCCTGTCATTTATTGCTTTAAACCCTTCAAGGTGCCACCATGATAAATGTCTTGGAGCTTAATTTGAACCCCTGTGTGCATCTAGGTTTACATAGTGTTAGCTTATTTACCTTCTGCTATGTCTGGACACAGTCCCTCTGTGTTCTTTATACATGACATTTCTGTTTCTTTTTAGAAATCACAACTATCAACTGTGATGTGCCACCCAGTACCCTGGTGCTCTCAAGCTTTTTGGATGGATATACAGGTAAAATCAGGATTCTGACCTAGAATTGTCTGATCTCCTCCCAAATGCACTTTGCTGCCTCATGTAGTCAGTGTATTTTATAATGACTGTGTATTATTACTGATTTACAACAATCTTCATGGCTGGATGCAGCAGCTGCTTACATGAAACTATATTTATTTATTCCACTACTACTTAGAGGAATAAATAAATACAACGCCCCCAAATTCCCTGATCCAAGGATCTCATTGTCTGGATAGACACATCAGGCAATGGCAAGGAAAACAAGTACAGAAAATGTTCTCAGTTCACCTTGTCCAGCAATTATTTGATGTCCCTAATGAATATCCTGAAGTTTTCCAAGGGAAAGTGCTAAGTTATGGCCAAAGCCTTCCCTTTGGGATATGTCATAATCCTTAGGATCTCATGCTGACTGTCCAAAGGAAAACTTCACTGCTTCTGGCTTTCAACAACATACAGAAAACAAACACAATCCGGAGCAGTGATTTCTTTACAATCATTGCTGAAACATTTCTTTTTGAGTTACGGAAGCTTAGCTGTGTCAGACACTGGCATGGAGTTAGAGAGGAAGATAACTACATTTCACTCTGATTCCGTTTGATTTTTAATCAGCCAGCAAGGACTCTGGCTCTCTGTGTGCACTGTATGTGTGAATGAACCTGCTGACATACCTGATGAATAAGCAAGGGGGACAACCAGCTTTAACTTTTCCTCATTAGTTGTTTTATTGGGCTTTCTCCTCTGGAGGGAATGCTGTTTCCTACACAGCTGCTTGGTACTTCTTGGCTGAAGGTATCCAGCTCTGCATGGAGGACTGGACAGCCTGTGGCAGCAGGCAAAGCTGGATTTTGTTTTCCTGGAGGGTTTTCAGCCCTGCACGTAGCAGGGTGGTGGTACCACACAAAGCTGTGCCCCTGAGACCCAGCCCTGAGGTTCTGTGCTCGCTGTCAGTTCACTGGACTTTCTCCTCACACACAAATAAAGTGCAGTGTCTCTGGGCTGGTAGCTAACAGCATTCCAGACACTCCCTGCTGCTGGAAGAAGATAAGGTTATATTCCTGAAACAGCTGGAGACCAAGAGCACGAGCCTGTGCATGGGGGTTAGAGGTGGGACTGTTACAGAGAGCATTTACTAACCTAAACAAGTAGTGATGGAGTACAAAACTAGGGGATATAGGGAAGAAACACAGCTTGGAAGTTTCCTGAAGATCATAGAAAATGTTTGGGCTGTTCAGGAAAGACTTTGGAAAGGAGAGGATATTAGGGGTTTGCAATCCAGATAATGTGTTCCATGAGCAGGTAAGTATGATTACATAAACACAAGTGTCTTGATGACCTGAGCAAGGGAACTTTAATAAAATTGCCAGTAACACCAAGCTGGGTGGTTTAAGAGGATACATTTCCAACCCAATTTCCAGCGGATTTGGCGTTTAATCAAGCAGGTAGTACACACTCAGTCTAACAGGAATCCTGATCATTACAAACATTACAATCTTTTCAGGAGAATAGTTCCTAAATATATGGTTGTAGAAAATCTCATAAGAACTGATTTGAAGGCTGCAGGGTTTTGCGTTTGTGTCCTGTAGAAACAAGAACACATTGAGGGAAAGGCCACACATTTTTCACCTGAATCCAGATTCACACTGGATTCAACTGCCTGACAGATCCAGCTAAAATATATTAAAGGCCCATGTGTTTGGAAAATATTGAAACTGCCCCTATGTGCCGGGAGCTCCTTTTTAGGAGCTTAAATTCCCCGGCATTCAGGTGGTCTTAGAGTTCTGGCCCTCTGCAAAGCTCTGTGCCAAACGCAGGAAAAGACGGAGTCTTCAAGGTTACATGCTTCGTTTATTAGTTCTTATCTTACAATTTTCTCAGTGTCCAAAAGGTGTTTGCCGCGGCTCGGACATCTGGTGACTCCCCCTGTCTCTGGGCTGTCCTTATCTTTTATACTAATTGCTACGTATTCTTTATTTACTATTTATTACCAATGTCTATCACTATTACTAAAAAGGTCATCTTTACTCTGACCCAATCCTCACTAACTACTTTGTGCCAACGTCACTGCAGAAATGGAGTGAGGGAACAAGAAGGAAGAAGAAAGAGACAACGCCCTAAATTCTCCATCTTGCCCCATTCACTTCAATGCCAAGAATCCCAAACTCACTGTTTTTTCACCCTGTGATATTCTAAACTACTATTTTTACACTCTTGTGGCCTGCAATGCTTCCTGCAGTGCAAGAAGCCTCTCCCATGGACTGAAATCAAATCCAGTGTCTCTCTGAGCTCTGGGCTCTGGGCTGGGGTCCCAGACCCCCCTGCCCAGGTCCCTGACCCTCCAGGGCAACCAAAGGAATGCCCTGGACTCCAACACCTATGCAGCCTCTCGAGGATTTTGATTACATTGGCTGACTTTAATTATAATTTCACAGTAAATGTGAGGGGGAAAAAGGGTTTGCAGCATAAAAGCTGTTTTCAAAAAAATGGTGGAAATGTAGGTGTAAATTATGCCAAGCTTTTTCATTCTGGATGTATTGTGCAAATATATTGCAAAAATTTGGGTTATGTGGTTTTAAAAACGCATCAATACACTTGTGTAGGCTGTTTAAGAGGATATTAACTGATCTTACATTTTAGCTGAAAATGCCAAAATGATATAAAATGTAACCAGAAGTCGCCAGTACTCAAATTGTCAATACATATGAAATGAAGCCTATGGATTTATTTTCCATAAAGCAATCTAATTTTGTTCCATTTTCTCTTACAGGTGATATAGAATGGATCACAGGTATCCCACCCAACGTGCATCTGAAATTGCAAGAGTTTTTATTCCCTGAACACTTGAATTATATAGAGCTGGTATATTTTTCTGGATCTAGCAATGCAACTGTGAGGACTACTATGGCACTGGATGTTGAGGCTCTTGAGGTATTATTTTTACAGCATATAAAGCCTAGAGAGAAAGGTTTTCTTGTCAAGTGAAAAAGAAATAGAATTGAGATAATGCATTTTAATTGTTCATTCTCTCACAATACAAGTTGGTATTTCAAAAAAGTGATTTGTCTGACTAGAATTCAGTATCTGCCTCTCAGTAATATCTGTTAAATGTCTTCAGTTTCCTATAAGTAAACTCTCCTGTCACCTGACAGCCAGACAGGTTCTTTCCTAGTGGTGTGTTGTACTGAGAGCTGTAAACATGCATTATGACAGGTGCCACTTGCCTTACAACTCACCTCTCTGGAGCACGAATTATTTCATCACTGAGATTGAGCAGATATAACTTGGTAGAAGGTAATCCTTAATCATAAGCACTTCACTCACTAATGGATTTACGGGCCTCTGTTGTTCGATGCACAAAGGGATAAATCCTTCTTCCCAGGCAGTTCTCGCTTTGGAGGATTGCCAGGAATTTAGAAAGCAGTATCACTGTTTTTCCTGGCTGAAGTTGCCTCTGAATATGAAAATGGTGTAGTACTGCAGAGTAAATGGAGACAATTTATCATACAAGTGCTGTCTCAGAGTAGCACTGTACCTGACAGACCTGGACCAGGCATATTGTAAAATACACTGTTACAAACAGTGTTTGTAACAGATGAAAATGTACTTAATTTTTTTAAAAAAATATTTGCATTTCTCATTTGGATATTTCCCAAATGGATTAAAACAATTTTCATGCTTTTTGCACGTGTTCTCCTCTATTCTCTGTCAACTTTTTTTTTGGGGAGAGCACTCAGGTGAGGGGGACGGTGGGATCTGGATAGGTGGGTATCAGTAGTAGAGGAAAATGGCAGTCAAACTTTATAATATAGAGCAAAGTAATTGCACAGTGTTAATTTTAAGCAGATTGTTATGGTACAACACACCTGAGGATTCAAGTACTAGAAGTAATTTTGTATAATCTTGGCCAAAACTGTCTTTGACAATCTTATTATTAGTTCATTTCCTATATTATTTATCGGCTTCTTTGTTCAATTTTAGGGTAAGATTGTCTGGTATGCTGTTGTTTGCCAAAGGATTGGAGCAGTGAGTACAAACCATGCTTCATCAATTGTATTTATTGTCTAATTAATTGCAAATTATTATTTTCTGCAATACTATTTAATGATGCAGGGAGTTCAGAGTACCTTGTAGAAGATAATCTGTTGAACTCTGCTGATTGAAAGGAGTAATTTTGTTCACAGAAAACTGAGGTAAATTTTTAAAAGTTAACTTTAGGAATGGTAATCTAATTCCCTCTATTCTCTGATTTGAAATGGTAGTTTAATGAAAGGGTGTCTCTTTGAGGATCTCATTTTAGATGAATTTAAATGTTAGCAGAATGCTGCCACCTGATTGTTGTAATTTCTTCCACTACCAAGATTGATGAGATAGAGAACGGACGGAACGTAGAATTGATAGATGTAAACGACAATGCTCCAGAATTTCAACAATCTAACTATAGTGCTTCAGTATCAGAGGTGGGTCATGGAAAATACTGATACTTTTTTCCTGGGATACTGTTGAATCATTTTTTGGGGAGGTTCTAATGTGACCGCGCTGAGATTAGCCCATTACATGCAGCCCATTACTTGCAGAACTTATCTGCTTCTTCCTGTGGGTGTGGAAAAGAAAGTCTGGGCTGCATGTGCAGGTGGGAGAGTGGGGTGATGGGGGAACATTCCCAGCCAAAAATGGCAATGGGAAGTGATTTGCTAAGCAGGTGGCACAACTTTTCTGCCCTAAGTTAGGAAGGATGTGGAAAGGGGCTTGTGGCTGAGTATTTGACAATCTTTATTTCCTCTTAGGTAGCTGAAATTAATTCCACGGTCATAAAAGTGGAAGCTGAAGATAAGGACTTTTCACCAGAATTCAGCCTCCTTACTTACAGTCTTTGGGTGAGTGCCCTTTGGTAGCTGGGAGCTGTGAACACCAGTTTGAACGTCATAGATCCATAGCCTGGGACCTGATCCCTTGCACTGTGAAGATTAAAAATCTGCAAAACGTCCATCAGACCTTTCAAATTATACCACGGGATCGGCCTGGCATGCAGTGAGGCCTGAATCCTGCTTCTTAACATTTGTGGAATGATTTATGGCACTCTTCAGCTACAGCTAAGGAACTCAATGGTCTTTTGCAGTAGCAGGAGGGAGAGCTGTTTCCCTTCTTTTTGAAGTTTATATTTGATTTGCTGTCGGTCTCCAGTCCTCAAGCCAACTGAAGGAAGATCGTTTCAACTAAATTTAGATATCTGCAGTGGAAATCTTCACATCTGAGCTTGTGTCTGCTCCTTTTATAGCTGGTGAAGGGAAGTTGATGTCATTCCCCTGTGTGCCTTAGGATAAGATATATCAGATAGAAATTCTATTGGCACTGACAGGGGGGCAATAGAATGCATGGAGGAGGATCAGCCTTTTTCATTCTGCTGGTGGTGGTTGAGACATTCCCGCACCTTGATGAAGATAGTCCAATAATACAGGTGAAGAAAAGAGAAAGGAAAACGTATTTCATCATCAATTGTATAAAATATTTGATTTATTCATTTAACAGGGCCCAAACTCTGATTACTTTTCTATAAGGGAAGGAGATGGAAACGTCATGGTGAAAAAAACACTGGATTACAACAAGGTCAACTTTTTCAATTTTACAGTCCAAGCAAAGGTATGATACAAATTAAAAGTAGAATGAGACCCACAATGATAGATCCTTTGCTTTACAGCGTCCCAGTTTCTACACTGGGTTTCTACTTCTTATGGCTTTGGGAATCCCCATCCCAAAAGATGTGTCTGCAACTTGGTTTATACTGGAGACAAAATCGCACATTCTTAATATTTCAACCATTGTTTGTTTCTTCTCAAATACCAGCCCAAGTTTCTTTCTGTATTTCTCCAAGTATAAATATTGTACATATTCATTCTCCCCTATTGTAATATGTACTTGCCTATCCATTTTAGCAGATCTCTCATATTTTTGCTGGGTCTTGTCTTTTTTGAGATTTGAGTATGTATTTGCCTTCATTTCCTTTTAAATCCAAAAATAAATGCTTTTGCTAGGATTATTGTGGTATATAGCAAATAGTATAGCTGTAGTAAATGTCCTGTTCTATATTCTACATGCCTGATAGAAAGTAAGAAATTAAAGAAAAATTACCTGTTGATAGTTTTGTTCCTAGAACTAGATTCCAGAAATGGAAAAATCTGACAGGCTGAGAGTTCTCAGGTTAAAAACGCGGCAAAATATATGTAATAATATTCTGCTGTATTTCCCACCGAGATATGGGGCTTTTTCATGACAGTGGCTCTTACTTTCTTCTTCCCCTTGGGATGCAGGAAAAATTTGGAAACCAGAGTGCCACTGCATCATTAATAATTAACGTGCAAGATTATGATACATTGAACCCCTATTTCAGTCAATCCGTGTACAATGGGAATATCAGCGAAAACCAGGTAAAAGCTCTCCACTGAATGCTGCTGTGAATAGGTTATCCCTATCCATGGGGCTTTTCTTCCAAGGATTCTTCCTCCCTGAGAAGCTTAAGATGGATGGAGCTGCTTTCCTCTGTGCTGACCAGTGAAAAAGACCTCCAACTACCAGATAAACAGGCCATGTATTATATGAAGCACGGAATTTTCTGTGATAGAAACACATCCTTTTGTATTGGGGGGGGGGGGGGGGGGGGGTGGGGAATTAAAAACAGAAGAAAGAATAGGAAAAAAACCACAAATTCCTGTTTTAACAGGGCTTTTAATATAAAATTCAAAGGGCAACTGGCTGTCTATCAGTCTAAAATTAGTTTTAATTAGTGTAATTCCTTGATACAGCATTACAATTAGTTTTAGTTAGTGTAATTCCTTGATACAGCATTACAATCAAGTAAATAAAAGTAAGCATCTGAATGGCAATCCATGGTCTCTATTACTTTTATGGCAATCCATGGTCTCTATAACTATTATTATTATTTTATAACTTTTTTTTTTTTTTATGTATAGAGTAGAGATTTCTTGGTGGAATATGTTTGTTTGACTCAGGTTTCTGTATGTATGAAGGAAAAAAAGTATCATATTATCAGAGTAGTCCAATAAAATTAAAAATGTTAATTATTATCCCTATTTCTATGTCATTATCTTCATGTTGACGTATTTTAAATCACAAATACTTTAAGAGTTACACCTCCAGTGTCCCTTTTGTTAGAAGTTCATCTTTAATTCTCTGAAAGGAATCATTTTAGCCCTTCTAAATTTTTTTATCTTTTAAATTACTGTTTTCCTATGGGCTGCAGTATAGATTTGTGTGTTGTTTTCCAGGGGAGGAATGGAACCGAAAGAGTCAATGTCCTTAACATAAATTCAGTCTGTGACTGCAGCTTCATAATCTGATGTTTCTTTAACACAGTGTAACCATCAAATATCTTGGTCATTATCTTCCTCTGTAAAGCACGTATGGCAAAGAAAAAGGGTTTTTTTAGATCACATTGATTAAATACATGTTTCTTGTCTCTTTAATCAAAATTGACTTATCTAATGAAAGATTTGAAGTTAATGTGTGGTTTTCTTCAAGATATCCAGATTAATGTATATTTTCTAGGTGGGTCCTCTGACTGTTCTCCCAGAGGTCTTAGCTCAAGATGGAGACAAAGGTATAAATGAAAAAATAATTTACAGCATCAAACTAGGTAAGAGCCTTTATTTTCTTCTAGACATTGACACAGTAATTCAGGATGATTTGTTTACCTGTCACTGGAGGGACTGATAAGGAAATGCAGGGTCCATTCAGATGTCTTGAAGTGCCCACAGCTTCACTGCAGTGCTACTCCACAAGCTAAATCAGCCTGATCTCAGTCATTATTGCAGGGTACAGCTACTTATAAAATGTTTAGATGTCCTTACCCTCCTTCCACAGAACAAAAATTAATTCCTGATTTCAAGTGGAAGCTGCTCTAGAGGCTTCAGTTTGATCAAAGAATTTCCATTCTGGACCATCTAGAGAGAGAATTCCATCAGGAGCTGTTCCTCCTCCTGAAAATCTGCCAAAAGTTTATTACATGCTTAATTTCAGACCCTTGACATGTGTGTGAATTTCCTAGGAGTTGTTTTGAGGACAGAGTGTTTGAAAAAGAGCCTTTCATGTTCATGTGGCTGAGAAGTTAACACTCATACAAAGGACAGATCAGACTTCCAGTTCTGGTTCATTCTCATTAACCTTTCCCAATTTGTTTTTTTTCAGTGAACCCCCCAGCCTATAGCAACAGCTTTTCAATCAATGACGCTGGAGTGTTGGAAGTCAAGACCTCAATTGACAGAGAAATATGTCCAAACCTTGTGGTGGGCATTCAGGTAGAGATTTTTTTGTATTTTAGTCTCAATTTCAGAAAATAATACATAAATGCAAGTTGCTGTTAATAGCATTTCTCATAGTCATTGGTATCAAGGCTCCTTCTTGCCATTTAAAAATCAAAATAAAGGAAAAATGAATCAATTATAGATATGCAGTTGTCATGTCCTTGTGTTAAATTTGTTGTTATCAGAGCATGGAATTTACAGCTGTAAACTCTGTTTTCTAGGCAGCTCAGCAGGACAAAAGTTTCAAAACAGCTGATGCAATAGTTCTGGTTACTATTGGAGATGAGAATGACAATGATCCAGTACTGTCACAAGCAAGTTACAATGTCTCACTTCCAGAAAATTTCCCAAATGGGATGGAAGTTCTTCAAGTAACAGCTACTGACCAAGATGAGGTAAAAAGACAGTGGTTTTATAGCTGCTACAAATACTGCACTTCTGAAATATAATAGAAAATGCATTTGTTATACAGCTATTGGGAATAGAAATATTTTTTTCTGACTACCTAAATATGCTTAAGCAAAGCAAACTTAGTTTCACTTCTTTAAGGAGTAGAGTACTGCAGACAAAGAATAAATTTTGTCTCTCTTTGGAACTCCTCTGGTTTGCATAAGGTTCCAAGTCTGAAAGTGCAGAAGTGCAAAATGAACGCAAAGCTGCAGGTCATTCTCAGCCTGGATATTATTTCTTCCATGTTGTTTGCTTCTCTCTCTTTTTTAAATTTTGGGTTTTGTAGGAACTGTAATCTCAATTAAACCAGGAAATCTCATCTTCTCCATGTGGAAAATAATTAGAAAGCATCCTAAGGGAGTGGTTCAGTGATTGTCCTATTTAATAACAAATGTCTTTCCTGTTTGCAGGGAGGCTTCCAGGGAACGCTCAGTCTCACTCCAGAGGACAGTCCCTTCCAGCTGAGTCCAGGTGGGATCCTGACTGTGAGGAACTCCACGCTGCTGGACAGGGAGAGAGTACCCTCTATTCACCTCCAGGTATTAAAAACAAGCCTGCTCCTTTCCAAGGTAACCTGAGGCCAACAGGTGAGACCTGATCTGTCCTGGCAGGAGGCCGAACCTTGAGTGTGGATCAGCAGCTTAGCTGAAGAAACAAATCCAGACTTTGACAGCGATGTTATCTGGAGGGAAATGCCACTGCTGATACCATTTCCTCAGCTTGTCATTCTCATTCACACTTTCTCCTACTTCCACAAAATGCCTTTGAACAACACAGTCTGCATCGTTTTTGCAGGTCACTGCAAGAGATCATTTGTCACCTTACAAAAAGGTGAACTCTTCTATTAACATAGTGCTGCTGGATGAAAATGACAACAGCCCAACCTTTAGAGACACACCGTATAGACAAGTTATTTTCCTCAACATGACTGCAGGAATGGCCATTCTTCAGGTACTAGAAAGACTTAGCAAAATGGACATTTTTGACTTGAATGCATGCATGAGTCCTCGCTTAAACTTGTGAAGCAGATCTGTTGAGCAGGGACTCTTTTTGGATCAGCTCTCAGTTAAGAAACAATCCACCTTTTATTCCAGAGCTACTGATATTCCATAATCACAGTGTCCTGGATACTTTAATCACATCCCAGATCGGGGAATAAATTGTAAAGGATTTTTATTCTGGTACTGTGCAGCCGCCTGAATTCCACAAATATATGACAAAAAATAAGATTCTTGAATTTACTTGTTGTAAAGTGTTTAATAAAAACTGAATGTTGTTAGAGTCCAGGAACTCAAATAATGGCAAAACATTTTTGAAAGGCTGCTGGAGCATGGGGGATGATTTTTAGACCCAATATACTTTTTCTAACATAGTAAACCATTTAACCAAATAAAACAGGAGATAGGAGTTGAGATCCATAGGGCGTCACTATCAATGCTCATACCTCGATGTGCAGATTTCATGGCTCCTGCTGAAATCTCTTGAACAATCTGCCTCCAGTGCCTTTGGAATTGTTATGAAACCAATTCTCTGAGATACAAACTTGGTGTAATCCACATCAGTTGCACAGGAGCAGGACTTTGTTCGTGTTGCTGGAATTATATAGTGTGGGTGCATCCAAGAGAACACCTCGTTACCGAGGTTTAACCCAGGAATTACATAGGAAGTGGACAGTCAAAGGTACAACCAAATTTAACTGCAGCTATAATTATCTGATTTTCATGTATATCTAAAATGGGAGAAAATTTGATAAAAGCACAGAACCTAGAGTAAAATATTTCTTTTTTCCCTCCAGGTTGCTGCTTCAGATCCAGATGATGGCATAAATGGAGAGATAAGCTTCATCTTAGCTGGTGGCAATGAAGATGGACACTTTGAATTGGATACATCCACAGGACAAATCAGTTTAAAAACAGTAATCCCATTAGAAATCAACCAGCTTAAGAAGTTTGTCTTGTGGATAACAGCTACTGATGGTAAGACATGATTTTAGTACCGGTCAACACAGCTATTCCTGGTGATGAGTTTTGGTTTTGTTTGATTTTTTACTTGAAGCAATGTTGTAAAACAGCTTCACAGGCTTTGTTTGAATAATACCATATATTTTATCTGCTCTTGTTTGTTGAAGATAATAAACTGTCTTATTTATCCAAACTGATTGCTGCATCTCTGGTAAAACTGTTCCTGCTGATGACATTATAGCAAATCTGTTTTCTTTATGGCTGTGGGAAGAACATGTGAAATAACATATATATACTATATATAAAAATCACATCTTCCTTTAACTTACTGACTGGTGCTGCACAGCATAGAAAACAGAAATTCTGGCAGAAGTCAGAAATTTATAACTCTCTCATCAGTCAATAAGGAGTAAAAGGAAAGTAATATTTACTGACTAATTTGGTCAGTATTTGCACATCCGTGTGGATAAACTGGAGATGCCAAGTCCATTTTTAGGATGACCTGCATGAACAGCGTTTCCTTAGCCGTAGTTAACGGGTGTTTCTTTGTTTTACAAGAGTAACACAGAACTCAGTGAACACTCCTGACCTGAATAAGTGCAGAAATAAATGTAACCTAGGAGTGGCATCCCACTCCTGGTGTAATGAGAATACAGAGGGGTTTTCAGCTTTGTGATTTTTCCATGATTTGGTCAATATGAGCCCCGTGTCTTCAAATTTAGGTCACATGGATAAAATGGGTCTTACAGGGAATATGGGTACAAAAGGGATTGCTCTGTCCATCCTTTGTGTGTGGTCTTAGTGAGGAGCTCTGAGGCAGTACCATAACAGCAGCACTAAGGATTAAATATATTTTAAAAAAAAGGCAGTACCCATAGAAAAGCATCTTTTGAGGGGGGAGGGGAGAGGGCAGTAGGTATTTTGTGTATCTGCTGAGAAATTGTTTCCTTTGCTTGCAGGTGGGACCGTTCCAAGAAGTTCATCAGTGCCAGTAGAAATCTTTGCAGTTGGAGATTCCAGACCACAGTTTATTCAAAAAACATACAATGTGTCTGTGGAAGAAGAGCTGGTTGCTCCTGTTGAAGTAGCACAAGTAAGAACAACTTATTCTATCTCTATATAGGAGAGGGCAGCTCTGAGAAAATCCTAGTTTTGTAATAGGCGTGCTCTAAATATCTACATCTCCCTGCGCTATGGGGAGCTAGATACTGTGTGTTCCACATATCAAGCTTCATATGCAGAGCATCCCCCAGATGATGCTGATCACCCACGAAGGTGGATTTGCTTCCAGTTAAACCTTTGCAAATATTTAAACAGCATCTGCTACCATTTAGCATTAAAAAAACCAAAAACCAAAAAACACCAAAGCAGCTCTCCAAGTCAAATAAAATGAACCCCAGAACTCCTTGAGAAAATAAATTTTTGTGCATAGCCCTCTGTTGATTTTGGACACCCTTCAAAGTGTTTAGTGGCTCAAAGCTTGGGATAGGCAATATTCTCTCATTTCTTGGTGATAAATCTAAAAGTCTGTGACATGTTATGAAATTCCCATCAGAGTAATGTCATAAAGGCATTTTCAAAGAAGGCCTTAGAACTTGCTCTTCTTTTTCATTTAAAAAAAAAACGCTCAGACAAGCAGAGCACCAGAATGCACCATGACAGTTCCTTCTTGGATGAAGGTCCGAACACACATGGGAGGTTTCATATCATAGCAGTGAGAAGGTAATGTTTTAGTGCTTTGATTTATAGGCATCTTGAGTTATTTTCCCCCCTTTTCTCATATAAAGAAAGGCACAACCAAAGGTGAAAGTGCAGTCTGATATTTTTATTCTGTGTTATATATATTCACATTTTATTAAAAGGCAGTCTTCTCTGCATTTTTACATATATTGAGGCTTGATCTTTACTTCTTTTAAAGAATCTGTGAAATTAGCAAGCATCTGAATGAAAATTCCTTAAAAGAAGTAAAAGTCAAGACACAGTATCAACTGTAAGTTGATCTCAATCCACAATATCAACCATAAAATGAGTCTGGACATAGTTAAAATTGCTATTCTTTTTCAGACAGTGGTTTATATGTTTTAATTCATTTATGGATGATATGCTGTATCCTACAGGTCAAGTACAAGGCTTTAAATCCCCATATACCTGTTGTGTTTCGGGTGCTGACGGAATCCGCTCCATTTGCCGTTGATGATGAGGGAGTCATCTCAACAAAAACCAAACTGGATTACGAATCCCAGAAGAATTACACTCTCAATATTTCCTTGTCAGATGGAAGCACTGCTGACTATGCCACGGTGTTTATCAGAGTTACAGACGTCAATGATAACAGCCCTGTGTTTGGTGCAACCAGCACCACCGTTGCCATCGTGGAGAACATGCCGGCAGGAACTAACGTCACCAGCGTGTCAGCCACGGATGTGGATGAGGGATTTAACGGATTAGTGGTTTACACGCTGAAGGGGGGAGAAGGAAAAATGGACATTGACAGTTCAGGATTCATTTTGCTGCAAAAGGTGCTGGACAGAGAAGAGCAAGGCTTCTATAACTTAACTGTGATTGCCACTGACCAAGGCCAACCCGCGCGATCTACAGCGCTCAACCTGACCATCGTCGTCGACGACATGAACGACAACCCCCCGGTCTTCTCATCAAGCAGGTATGAAGTGAAGGTCCCTGAAGACCAAGAGCTGGGAAGTGCTCTGCTGACACTATCTGCTACTGACCGGGATGCTGGGGCAAACGCCCTCGTGACCTACCAAATCGTTGACCAGCGACCTCAAACCTCCTCTCCGGTGTTCCTTGTCAACTCAAACACGGGCCAGCTCAGCCTGAACCAGCAGCTGGATTATGAAACCATAAATGAATTTGAAGTGAAAGTGGAGGCATCTGATGGAGGTCAGCCTACTCTGAGCAATGAAACCCTTGTAGTTGTTCATGTAGAAGATGTCAATGATAACCCACCAGAATTCAGTCAGTCAGTTTATGATGTATTTGTGTTTGAAAACCTTCAGAAGGGGAGTCCTGTCTACACATTCAGTGTTGCTGACAAGGACGAGGTAGGTACCACATTAATCTCATCCTGATAAATCAAAACGACATGCTTTTCTCTATTAATCTGCAAAAAAGCGTCATAGGAGATGGGCGAAAGGAGATTTCTTAAATGGCTGGCGCTAAGTATGTTATCGTTCATGAAAACTTTGTCTTGCTTTCTCTGAAACCAGCAGTAAAGTTTCCCAACCCAAGGAAGTTAAGACCTTGTACAAAATAGTTTAGTGGCTATATCAGAGAAGATGGGGAGGGCTTCTCTCCCACTCCATATGTGACCCAGGACTGGAAGTGGTGTTTGCTTCTGCTAATGTGCATATGAGATGAATCCATCACACCAGACAGAGAATAGATTTTTTAAAAAAATTGTCTTATTGCTTCTTATGTCAAAACAACAGTTTCTGATCAAATGTTGCTTGATAAACTAAACTTGGTAAACTTACCTTTAGTCTCAGCTTAGTCAGAGCAAGAGGTAATTTGTAACCCTGATGGAGTTGTTTCTTCTATTATAAGAAATTACAAAATGTCCCTCTGCTTTATAACAAGTGGTTTATTTCTCCCTTTGCTTTATAAAGATATTTTGCATGTAGCCATGGCACTGGGGAGATGCTTTGAAGGAAGAGATTTCTGATTTGCAATATTATTGTTGCTCATGTCAGTTTTAAAGCAGCATAAATGCTCAGTTCATACTCCACTGATCTCTCTTTTGCTGCCCTTTCCATCATGGGTAAGTCCTGGAGAGCTTCAGGGAGAGAGAATGTGTAGGACCCAAATAGGGAAATTCATAAGTGCTTCCACATAACCCAGTTCCTGTTTGCCAAAGAAGTCTATTATTCCAATAGCTCAGGGTGCAGGATTTCATTTATTAAACCTGGCATGTCACTCGTACATCTGTAATGAGAATACTTATAGAAAGGTATTAGTTAATAAGATTATTTTTTGAACTTAAATCTTAATAATTTTAAACTTACATGAACAATGTTTTCTTTTTAGGCTGGCTTTTCTCAGGGATACTTTATTCTCAACAGCAGTTCATTTACTGTGGATATCCCTGGAACACTTTCATTAAGGAATGACACAGAACTGGACAGGGAGACTACACCCGGATTCATTTTACAAGTAAATTTGGATAGAGACTCTGCAGCTCAACCCTACTTCATTCCCTTGAATGCCTCTTTATATCTTTATAAGAGGTTAAAATGACAATGCAGTCAACTGAAATTACTTTTTTTTTCCCTTACTTTGTTAGGTGTGGGCGGTTGATGACGTAATAAATGGACTTAGTTCAAGTGCCTTGTTCCACATCACTGTTCTGGATGTCAATGATAACAACCCCGAGTTTCAGAATCAGCCATACAATTTCGAGGTTCTGGAAGGGGAATACATGTTGAACAATGCCACTAGAGTTGGACAAGTCACTGCTACTGATTTGGATGAGGGAGAGAATGCACGGATTACTTACTACTTGTCACCTGAGGATGGGGATAATCCATACAGCATCCAGGAGGTAAGGGTTTAGGTATGCTGAAAACAAAATTTAGATCCTGCTGTTCATTAAGTGACTTGGCATAGTAAAATAAATCAGGTAAAAAAGAGCAGGCAGTACCATTCTAGTACACATCCCAACCAGCACGTGCTCTGTAGGTTGGAAATCTTTGTTGATGTTCAAAAACCAAGACATTTCTGGTCAGGTGTTGCTTGGAATGTGAATTAGCCCAAAGGAGAATAGATTATTTCAATCTCTCATCATTTTTGAGAATTCAGTCTACAAGAGTTGTCCAAATGATCTGTGCATTGAACCACTCTCTTCTCTAGGATGGAACCATTTTGGTTACTGGCTCTGTAGACCGAGAGCGTAAAGACAAGTATGAGCTGCTCCTGGTGGCATCTGATAACGGAGTGCCTCTAAGGCAGGTAAGGAGTAGCAAGTTATGCTGTACCTGAACTGCCTTGTATTTTCACACCCAAGTGCCTGTGCACTTTCTGAATCGTGCTTTTCTCCTACCACACTCCAGAACTTCACACATGTCAGCATCCAAGTGTTAGATGTGAACGACAACCCTCCTCAGTTCACAAGGGCACAGTATTCAGCCAGCGTCCATGTGGCAGCAGCAAAGGAAGGGGAGTTTGTCCTGTCAGTGTCTGCCACTGACCTCGACCTTGGGAACAACGCTGTCATCTCGTACAGGTACATTTCTCTGAGGTTAATGAGTACCTGTTGTGAGAGACACAGAGAGGTATTTTTATTGATCTTGAGAAGGATAAGATCTCTTCATAAATATTTCACAAGTGCTATAATCGGTTATGGTTTCTGTACTTAGGAAGAAGGACAGTCATTACTGGGTGTTTTAGAGCTTATCAAGTCATGATTATGTCATAAGAGAGGGCACAAACAATAAACTGGCAGCAGAAACACACGGCCAAGATTTATTGTAGTTTCTGAAATTTTGAATAACACATTGGAGTTTCTGGGTACGAAATAAATTAATTTCTGACTCTTTTTACCAGTCTTCTGTTTGCTGGGAGGAGGAGATAAGAAATTAATTTCCTTAGTGCACTGTGCACAGAAAAATCAGGGGAGAAAGATGTTTCTATGAGCCCTAAATCATGGAAAATACCAGGATACCTTGACGTGAAAAGCACAGATTGAGAAGGACAAACGAATGAGCAGTAAACTTGTGGATGTTTAAAACGACTGCCTTGAAAGGTTATTTTTAACCATGAGATAGCATTCGACCTAAAACACATCACTTGTGAGCAATCCAGTTACCTGTCAGAGGTCACAGAGTGCCAGGAATTAGCAGCTCTTCAGATGAATGTCACTTGGGTTTCTCCGGCTGCTGAATATGAGGCTGAGTGTGCAAGATCTCCATTCTCCTAGTGGGAGCATCAAAGCCTTGGGGTGTAATGGGAGCTGAAAGCAGGAGTGCTGCACATTTTCATGATGGAGGACTTACTTGGAAATAAAAGGCCAGTATATTTTAGGTTAAAGACAGAAATTAAAAGCTGTTCTTTATAAATAAGCAAATATTATCTGTTGAGTGCTCCTTACAGAGGCAGCAGTGAGTAAATGGCACTTCCAAGGTCATTAATATGAATACTCTCCTGATTGCTCCTTGATTAGCCTCATGAACGATTCTGATGATTTCCATATAAATAATGGCACTGGAGAAATCACCCTCAGCAGTAACCTGGACCACATCACAACCGACACAGTTGTTACACTGACAGTCATTGCCACTGATCATGGAGTTCCTCAGCTTAGCTCAAGTGGTAAACCATCTTTTTTACCTTTTTTTTTCCCCAATAAACATAACCCTTGCAAACATTTAAATTTGAAATTAATCCTATTGCTGTCAATCAAACTGAATTTAGCAAAAAAAAACTACATTTGAACAATGATGCATATTTGCTTTTTACCTTTTGATCTCCTCCATGCTGATCATATTAACAGAAAACTGGGTTTTAATAAACCTGGTTAGAATTTTTCTTTTTTAAATTCATTTATTGCAGTTGTACTTGTGGTACAGAACTGACTCCACAGTTGCAGTCACTCTAAAAAGATGTATTCACATAATATTGTTGAGGTGTTTCTTTTTCAGTTTTCCTTTCTCTTCCTAAAATTAGAAGCATTTAAACGAACAGAAGCTGGCAAATCACCAGGATTTCCGTTCCTTAACTGGATTTCTGTTCCTCAAAAAATATTTAAACACATAGTATTTTTTGTAACTTTTTCACGTGTTTTTTGGGGGTTAGCTTTGATTTATCATGAACAGGAGAAAACAACTGATTTTCTTAAAATAGGACAACTGGCCACAACAAGAAATTGCCCTCGTGGGTTTACGTACATCCCTCCTCTCTTGTTACGAAGCAATAAAGGGTGGGATATTTAAGGAGTGTGAAACACCTGCACATCCCATTCAATTCAGATTGGTGATCCTTGCTCTCCTGTCACACTGAAGCAACACTTCTGTAATCAGGGAAGCGGCGTTATCCTGGAAAATCAATTAGGTGTAAAAAGCATCACGTTTTTTGTTACATATTAATCCTTATTACTACTGGTTTCTTTTTTCTCATCACTCCTCTTTCCCATGTGATAATTTCTATTATTTTCTACTAGGTCCTCAAGAGCTTAGGGAAACAGAGTATGGATCATGAAGACTTTAGCAGCGACTTCACTATTTTAATTTGTTTTCTCTCTCCAGCCTCTGTTACTCTCTACTTGCTGGTAAATGACACCAGCTTTGGGCTGACTTTTGAGAGCTCCAGCTACGAGTTCAGCATTGAGGAAAACAAAGCCCCAGGGACTGCAGTGGGCTCTGTGAAGGCTCTGACTGGAAGCATAGCTGTGCAGGTTGGGTACTCCCTGAAATCCCACTGGGACAAGTTCTCCATCGGGGACCAAGGAGACATCGTGGCCCTTGTCCGGCTGGATCGGGAAGAAGGAGACCTGTACAGCATCCTTGTGGAAGCTGTGGATTCTCTGGTGCCACCCAACACAGCTGTTGCTTTGGTATGGAATATGCGTTTCAAAATATTTTTTATCAAGGAATATGAAATATCTTTTAAAAAATAATAACAATCAAGCAAAATCCAGATAAGTGTCTTCTGTCATGCAAATGTGAAGCTTTGAGAGCCTTCTATTTAATTTCCCTTTTTTTTATATCCCGAGGAGATATTACCATCTGGTGATATTGTCAACTTCACAGATTGTGTCACTCCCTGAGAGCTCCTTATGAACAACCCATAACCAGAGAAACTGATTAACACCAAAACTGGTTCTGTGCATAGTTCTGTCAAATGCATGAGGCAGATGAGCCAAAAAGCCCCAGGTTATCAGTTCTGCTCCTCTCTTCCAGTCAGAGTGTGTTAACTTGCAGCTGAGAAGTCAAAAAGATAAAAAATGCAGAGGTTGTGAAAATGCTCAAATGCTGAAAAAAGCTGAAGTTGTAATCTGTCCCTTTGGGTTTTGTTCCTTGGTTGTTTGGGTTTTTTTCCCTATAGGCTTCCATGGACAAAAATAAATCAAAATTCTCCTTTGGTTACAGCTTCTACAGCTCAAACTTGTGTCTATTTTTCTTTTGTTTCTTATTTTCAATATAGGTAACTGTGAGAGTTGAAGACATCAACGACAACCCTCCAGTTTTCTCTGCATGGATCCAAACTCATTTATCAGCTCCTGAGAATGCAGCTGGTCTAGACTTGGGCACATTTTCTGCTACTGATCTGGATACAGGAGATAATGCACTTATCAGCTACTCTCTGCAAGATGATTTTGCTGGAACATTCCATATTAACAGTTCTACTGGCAAGCTGATGACAAAAACCTCCTTAGACAGGGAAGTGATGGACAGTTACGAATTGAAAATAATGGTAAGTTGACAAATTTGATGCAAGTTCACAGAATTTGCAGCATTAAAAAAGGGAAAATACTGAACCATCACAAGAAAACCACTTCATCTTAGAGAATTCCATTTGAATTCATGCATGATTTTTGACTGTTCCTTATGTTTTGTACGCAGAGCTCTGTTTTCTGCTCTGTAAATTAGTATTAGTGAATAAATGACTTATGAACCCTAAATTTTGGTCACAGTCACACAACAGCTAACGATGACGTCTGCAAAGCATTCCTGGGTCCATTTTAGACCGTACAGCTGCCTTGCCACTCCATGTTATTTGTCCTTTTCCCTTTTTTTTTTCTTTTTCATTTTCCAAAATATATGTTTTTAGATATTTTTTAAAAATACATGAAATAAGATTTCTCAAGTTAAAAAAACAAAACAAAACTAAACATAAACCTTCACTCAACATCCATGGGGTTATCTATTTATTCTAGCTGATTTCACTGATTTTTGCTGCTACCAATCAGATCAATTACTGTGCATACAAAGTAGTGTTCCAGTACTGGCCATTAAGTACAAATATATTTGGAGGACATTTTTACAGGTCAAAGAACTTGTGGGTGATACAGAGGAGACTTATTAAAAACTGAGAAGTGTCTTTTGAAAAAAATCAAGTTAATAAAAGTGGACACTTTTTAAGACCAATTGAAAACTGCGTATATGTAGCTGTGGATGAGAATTTTCTATGGCAGATGTTGGTGCAGTGTAAAACTGACTGTGAATTTGCCACAGACTGGATGCTCTTCATACCTTGCTTTGTTGGCACTTGAAACCCTCAAAATGCAAGGGGCTTCCTCACTCTTTTGACTACCACAGCACAGATATCTGTACAGCGCTGTCTAGTGTTGATTAGTGCCACATCTGATCACATGACATGTTTGATCTGCATCCAGGCTCAAGCTTTTGATCAATTGTTAATGAGAGGCAGAGCATGTGATGGGGTGAGGATACCAGCTGCAGAAAGATGTGGCAGCTAATCAAGCACAGGGCTAGAGAAGTGTCACTGAAGGATGATTAGTCCAGCAGAAAGACTTCAGAGGCAAAAGCTCACAATTTTTGGAGCAAAATTGAACTGGCAGAGTAAGTTTGTGTCAAAGTAATGCTGTTTTTAATGACAAGCTGTTCCTTCACAGGCCACTGATTCTGGCAAGCCACCACAATCTGCAAGCCTAGTTGTGAGCATCAGTGTGGAAGATGTGAATGACAACCCACCAGTGTTCCCCCAAAGAACCTACTCCGTGACCGTGAGGGAGAATGAGCCTCCACGTGTGGTGTGTGGCACTAAGAATAACCAGCCTGTTCTGCGCTTGTTTTCTCTCTGTGCACTGGGAAGGGGCAGTGACCTCTCATGGCTGTGCACTGCTGAACATCATGTTTTGCTTTGTGGGGCCTGTAGAATCACACAGCATGTTTGGTTTGTATGACAGGGGAGTACTTGTCCCACTGATTCTTCCTAAAACTCTCACAGTGTGTGAGAGCTGCTCCCCCTTTCCCTCTTGTGCTCAGCAGTGATTCCACACTGAGTTTTCACTGGATCTGTGGGCATTTAAGGATGTTCAGTGCTGTATGTGTTGTGCATACATCCAGCATCCCTCTGCTCCTAAGGTTTTCTGTCTTAGAGTCATGGGATGGTTTGGACTGGAAGGGACATTAAAGATCATCTTGTTCCAGCCCCTCAGCCATAGGCAGGGACACCTTACCCTAAGAGCAGGTTGCTCTGGGCTCCATCCAGCCTGGCCTTGAACATTTACAGGGATGGGGCATCACAACTTCCCTGGGCAACCTCCCAGTGCATCCATTTCTGGCTCTGTATCTGCCTTGCAGATGTGACCTAATGGTTTACAGGAGTCAAGGGAAAGAGGCATCACCTGACAATCTGTAACTGCTCTGCCACAAGCTGTGCCAGAACTCCAGCAATGCAACTGATCAATTAATGACTAAGTCAGTCAGCAAACACTCTGTGGGTCAATACCAGTCTCGTGCACGTGCTTTGCCACTCTCTTTGTTCTTGCTCTAAACCTTTGATCGCTGACTTTTTTACCTTTTATTTTAGATTTTGAGTGCAGTGGCCACAGATGCAGATGTAGGGTACAATGCCATCATTCATTACACCATAACTGGAGAGACGGCTTCATTTCATGTTGGAGAACTTTCTGGAGATATTGCAACCCTTCAACCTCTGGATTATGAAAGTCATTCCCAGTATATGTTTATTCTGAAAGCTTTCAATCCTGGAGAGCCACATCTCCAGGACACAGCAAACATTACAGGTAGATCTACTCTGCCACAGAAAATGAATCTCCATTAACCCTAGGGAATATTTCAGCATGTGTAATTCTGAGGCATAAACCAATAGTAATGCAGTCTGCTAGAGTGAATTATCAGAAATGATGGTGTGATCTTTTCACTACAGCCAGATGAAATTGTTCTAAAAAAACCTTACCATGTCAAAAATGAGAATTTTTCACACAAACTGATATTACTTCCTTCAATATATTCACTTTTTTTTCCTATTTTCTGAGAACCTATTGACATTTTGATTGAAAAGGTTTCCAAAAACATAACTCAGGTTTTTTTCTGCTTGTATACAGAAGGGCAGTTTATAGGGAGATAAACAGTGTTGACAGTGATTTTTAGTCTTATTAAAATAACAGTGCGTGATTGCTAGCTTTTTTTTTTTCCTTAAAAAAATCAAATAAATTTGTTCTGTTGGGAAAAAAAAAAAGGACATTTCTGTGAAGCTGGTATCCTAGCTTTGGCCAGCCCTACTTTTGAACAGTATGACTGGATATATTCTGACACAGAGGAGTTGTGTTGTTTTAGACTAGCTGAAAAAACACAACTCATAACCATTTGGGTAAAACTCACCAAATGTGTTGATTCTTTCTCAGTTACTGTGGAAGATGTCAATGAAGAAGGACCCGTGTTTGACCAATCCTCTTATTACAAAATGCTCCTAGACAGTTCTACAGCTGGCACACTAGTAGTAGACATCAATGCAAGAGATGAAGGCAAGGGTTACGATGAAGGCATTTTCTACAATATTTCAGGTATGTTAGGAAAAAAATCTTAGGCCTGTTTATTACTGGGGTACTTGAAACTGCTAAAGCAAGCTGCATGACACCAGAATGAGAGAAAATGGTCATAAATTGAACTGGCAGGTTCGGAGTGGATGGAAGGGGAAGAAATCCCTGTGAAGATCAGTAATTAATGGGAGAGGTTGCCTAGAGAGGCTGTCCTTGGAGATTCTCACCTTGAACACCCTGTGCTGAATTCACTCCTGGCCATGTTTTGAGCCAAGAGGTTGGACTGGAGGGGGTGTCTTGCTCCAAATCACACGTAGAGATTAGGATTTCAGCTTGTGTCTCTTCGCTCCTGGGCATCTTCAGTCACTGGCCTCTGCTGGTTCCAGGGAACATCTCCAACGCTTCTTTTTCTGTTTTCAGGTGGAAACTCAGAAGGCCTCTTTAGTCTTTCCAGTACTACAGGAGAACTCAGGTTAACAAGAGACTTATCCAAACAAACTTCTCCCCTGTATTACTCCTTGAACGTCACCGCTACAGATTCGGGTCTGCCGCCTCTTTCAACCTCTGTAAAGGTACTAAATTTTCTACCTTGCACTCTGTTTAGTGCACAGTAATTCCCCAGATTGTTTAGTTCTAAACTGAGCATAGTTACAGCAGGAAAGGGGTATTAAGCAAAACTATGCAAACCAAGAATCAGAATGTCAGAGATTTATTCCTGTTTTGGGCTACAAGATAACAGTTACCAAGTTATGCTGCCCTAGCAATTGCTGGCACACCACACAAAATGGTTGTGATCATTCCATCTCAGAAAAGACAGACAGAAGCTCCAGGCTGTGAGGGAGGAGGATTAGAGCAGTGGAGATTTCTGTGCAAGGTCAAAGAGTGGGACAGGCAGAAAGGATGCAATGGAAGTATGTGATAAATAAACAGGACATGGCAAATAATGTGTTCCTGTTTATTTTCTGATCATGTGAGAAAAAATAATTTCTAGATTGAAGAGTGAGAAATGCAAATATGATGAAACAAATATTTTTACACAGTGCTTATAACTTGCTGGTGACCTTCTGTCACTAAATATCACAGCAGAATTAAAAAAAACAAACTAGAAATCTATATGGATAAAGATGTAGAAAGTTACTTTCAACAGCCTTAAAATGTAGACTTATAAGCCATCATTCTTCAGAGGATTGGACAGCACCTGTGCGGCAACAGAAATAAATTATTTTTGTGAAGCAGTAGCCATTTTTTATTTACCACCTATCACCTTTTATTCTTAATCTATAAATCGGGGACAGTAGCTTTAAAATACTGTACGTGCAAACTCCTGCTCTGGTTACACTCCAGTGGAAGGCTGGAGATGAGTGCATCTCTCTGAGAGCTGCTTAGTTAGACAAGTTCTTTAAAATGTGCTGCATGTGAGGAACTGGAAGTCTGTATTTAGCAGAGCACCCAGGTGAACCTAAACTGGGGAGGATTCTAGTGTTTCCCAGCAGTATTTGCTGCCTTCAGGGCAGTGTCGAACTCAGCAGGCAGCAGTGCCAGGCTGCTCACTGACCAGGGCCTGGACTTGTGTTCTCTCACACCTTAGCAGGAAGGTTTCTGCTAAAGCTGCAAACATCATGCCCATGGCCATGTCCTTTTCCCTGCAGGTGTCAGTTGTGATTGCTCCCATGGATGTGTCCTTCCCAGTGTTCCTGGAAGAAGCCTATCACCCTGCCCCTCTGTCAGAGCAGAGCCCTGCAGATACGTTTGTTGTAGAGGTTCGTGCCTTTTACAAGCTGCCTGTGAACTACAGCATCGCCTCTGGAGATGAGAAGGGTGAGCCCTGGATGTGGAATAATGGGAGGGGGGGTGTGAAACAATGAGCACAGCACCAAGCATTGGGATGGTTCCTTCTCTCCCTCCTTTTGCTCTCACCTCGGTTCCACAGCCATTACTACGGGATGGGAATGAATGCAATGCACCAGTTTGACGTGCATCAGGTGTGGGCAGTGACTGAATTTCTGTCAGAGCAGCACAAGGCACAGGATACGGGGCTGGCTTCACCAGCTGTGTGCTGTGTCTGCCGCAGGATGATCAGGCTGTGCCTGGTCAGGCATAAAGTTACTCTGGCTGGAGAAAAAAATAACTGATAGCACAAAAACTTCTAGCAGAAAAATGAACACAGCAACGTTTTCCTAAGAAATGTGAGTGCTTAGAGTAAGTTTATACGTGGTCAGGTGCATCAGTGCTTTGTCACTTTTTTTTTTTTTTTTTTTTTACTAAATATAGAGCTGATTTTAATCCATCATCGAACAACCAATTTGTAAAGGGTTTTGTATGAAGTCATGATCTTCAAGGTAGTTGCAAAATTCCTCATCTTCATTAAGAACAGGACTTCTTAGGAAGTATAAACATTTCTAACTGAAAGAGGGGTAAATAATCTCTGTTTCATAGGAATGTGAAGACCTGACTGGAGAGTAGTGGATTGAATTTTCTCCCTTTTGGTTCCTATCTCATGTTCTGGGTTATTTATTTTTGTTGATTACAGCCCTGCATATATCTGAAATTCTTGTCAACCTTACAAAAATATTGAATTTTTTTTCTTTGAAGAATACTGTAATATACAATATTCATATAAATAATGTGTAATTTTTACTGAAGGATTCATATCTTCAGTTTCAACTAATGAAAACATAACCAGAATAATTTCTGGGGTTTTTTTAACAGGTTATTTTATTATCTATTCATCCACTGGTATCATAAGAACAACTAAGACTCTAGAACTGGAAGATTTTCCAGTAAATTTCAAGGTACGAGCAACAGACTCATCTAATGCTGCCATATTTAATGAAGTTGAAGTGAAAGTGGAAGTTATTGATGAAAACAATTTCCCGCCGGTTTTCCCGTCTTCTCTACTAGAAGAGAGTTTGCCAGAGGTAAGAAAATGTCATCCAAACTGAATCACAAAGATAAGTCTTCAAAATAATAATAATAATAAAAATAATCTTCTGTTGAGTATACAAGTAAACCTTCTGGAACTGGGCAGACTCGCTGTTCTGTCCTACCATATGATGTTGCGAGGTTTGTTTCAAGCTGGAAATCCCAATACACAACAAGAATGATCTAGAAGTGTGGACTTACTGAAGGAAAAGTGAATCTTTTCTGATAAGGGGCTCCATGAAGGAAGAACTACCACTCCATATTGAATATTTTACATGGAGAATATTCAGGTGCATTCAAAATCTATTGGATGTGCTGGGCACCTCACAGGCTCTCACTCAGTGTGGTAAGGGAGCTTCACACAGGGAGGTAACAGGGCAAAGTCTCTAATTCTGCAATATTTCCCCTCTTGCTCAGGTACAATCTGTTGTAGTTTTGCTGGCACAAGCCATCAGCCGCAGAGAACGAGCCAGATTTCAGTCAGATTTTCAGCCATTGTGGCTCTTACAGAAGAAGCCACTGCATTTCAATATGCAAAAGCATCTTGTTCAACATTTCACTCTCAATTTTACAGCAACACTTTTCACACTTTAATCTGCTGGTTGCTTTTTTTTAAAAAATAAGCACATTGATCATGTTAATATTTTGTAGAGCACATACCTTGCCTTTGAGATCCCCAGCTGATGCACGTGTATTGTCTTCAGCAGCCACAACTGATTTAAAATCTACTCCATTTCTACCACTGAGTTAAATATAGTTTCACTTATTACACCTAATTTTCATGTTCCCAGTTAGTTTAATGGAGAAGAACTAGAATCACGTTTCTCAACCTTAAAAAATGGATTTCCGTGTGAAATATTTACAGAGTGGGAATTGCTGGATGCCTTGTTGGAAAAAATAACTTCAGATCAGCTCTCAAATGGCCCTACAAGCGAGACACTGATATCTGCTGTCAGTCTTGGTGCAAAGAACATTGTTAAAAAGGAAGAATTAGATTATTAATTTTGATAACAATTAGCCAAACACTGTTCGGAAAGAAATAGGACTTTGGAGTTTAGAACATGCATTGAGTTTCGTATGAGAGGAGGCTGTTAAACAGAAATAACAGCAAGTCAGATGCTTGAGGTTTACATTTGGGCTGTTTGAAATCATTTTTCTCCCTGAAAATTGCAGCTATGGGTAGAGACATGGGGGGAGGAAAACAGCTATTTTCTGTGAATTAGAGAAAGCAAGAGACTCTCTTACTGTGCTGAACAAGTTGTATAATTTTGATTCTAAAGTCTACACTACCGTAAGTGGATGGACTATCTGTTACTTTCACATAATTCAAGCAATTGCAGCAAAGCAGTCTCCGAGAGCCTCAATCTTCCTTCCTCCACAGCATTCCCCTGCTACCCAGATTGTGCAGCTGAAAGCTCAGGACAATGACACAGGGAGAAATGGTTTCCTGACATATGGCATTCTCAATGGACATGGACTAAAATTCAGGATAGATGAAACAACTGGAATCCTTTATTCCACGGCCCCCTTTGATTATGAAGAGGAACCCACAGAATACCAGGTTTGCTTTAGATTTTTTACACCTTCTTTATTCAGAACTCTTTATCTTTCTCTTGGAAAACAGACACTTGTGCTTTTGTTTAGCTTGATAAGGCTTGAGTGTTTTCTGCACTGGTTTAGAATTGGAGCATCTCAAGGTGTGAGGCGTTATTAAAACAAACCACAGCCTTTTGTCGATAATGAAATTCAAGCACAGCTCATTGTTCGCCTGCTCTGCCAACACTTCAGCACATGAATAACTAATTTCATAATGACAGCCCATGTATTCAGCACTGTGTGTTGCTTGAACCAGTGCTGGAGTGAGATCTTGCAGATATGATTCTCAGTTAATCTTCTTTTTGTTGTTGACACTGTTGGATATTTTTTATGGTCTTATTTTGCTTCAAGTAAAAATATTTGTTGGCTCTACACAGATAGAGTTTTTCAATTCACCCAAACACTCCTTCAGTTTTCAAGAATCATTTTGAGGTGAATTCAGAACTGGACTTTACATTTCCAATAACATATCAAAGTTTAAAATTCACCGAGATTTTTTTACTCCTTATGCCAAGAACCTCTTTGTATGGCTTCTCATTACCAGTAACTGTGTAACTTACAGGTTGTGGTGTATGCTGAAGATGACGGAATCCCCGAGAAGAAGAGGGGTTACTGCACAGTTGTGATAAAGATCACTGATATTAATGACTGGCCGCCTGTGTTTGATCCAGTGCCTGATTTCAGTGTCCAAGAAAACGTGCCTGTGGGATTCATAGTTGGAAAAATCACAGCATCAGACAGAGACACAGGAGACAATGCCTTTGTTCTGTATAACCTCACAGGTAACAAGGAATTCTGTCACTGCACTGGCACTTTGTTGTCTATAGAATTATGAGCATAATTAGCATTATCTGTGTTATTTCCTAACCTCTTTCCACCAAAGCCAGGAACAGTCAGTTTCACCTGGTTTGGAATATTACTGATTTATGCTCATATAATTTTCAGACCTTGGCTCATGTTTCAAATGCCCATCAAAATACTTCTGCTCTTCTTCTACATTATCCGTACACTACTTAAAAAATTGTTTTGATGCATTTGGGACACAAGTAAACATATAATTTAGGAGTGTAGTTAATTATGTGCTGCTAAGATGTATTAATTGATGATGCTTGTTTAAATCTGTCTCAGGTGATGGAGAAAATATATTTGAAATAGATGAAATACAGGGCATCATTAAGATAAGGAAGTCTCCAGACTATGAAACCATGAATAAATACAACCTTACAGTGACTGCAGTCAACAATAAATCTGCCCCTTTCTACCAGGTAAGAGACCATTACTGTAATGAACAGCGACCCTTCAGAGTGGATTTTGAACCACTGGGAGGGAGCTCTATCCCAGCCATTTATTGTGTAGAATAAATGAGTCACCTCATCGTGTTTAGAGTCAGCCTTCTACAGCCTTTAACCACAGCGAGTAGTAGCATGCTTTAATCATGTGAAATACTTCAAAATTATGCATGGTAGGCTTTGACCCTGAATTGTTTGCTGACTGACCTGTGCTGGGGAAGTGGAGTTCGTGTGCTGCTGTTAGAACTAGAAGTGATGTGATAATTTTTTGTGGGAGAGGAAGAATTTTCAGCAGATTGTTCTAGTTCTGCTGTATTCCTTTTATTTGAAAAGATATTAGATGCTTCTTTAACAGAATCAGAACATGTGTGGCTTCCTTAACTGCATGGTGGAGGTCTCCTAAACACATCCTGTTCTTACTCATTCAGACACCTTTCAAAAAGACTCCTACTGCAACATTGAATTCCTGCCTCTCCTGTTAAAATCCTGTAGTGATCTCTACAGCTGAGTTGACACAATTAAACCCAAACAAATATTTTACTGCAGTGTTTTTGAAGCCTGATTTATAATTTCTGTTGCATGTGCAAGTAAAGAAAAAAACAATGCTAAGTACGAGTTTCTAAACAGTCTAAAATGCATGGCACCATTTTGTTTTCTAGGCAGCCACCCACGTGGGTGTTGCAGTGATTGATGTGAATGATAATGCCCCAGTGTTTGCCCAGAGCTCCTATTCTGCTTCCATAAACATGGTGAATCCTGTGGGCGCTCCTGTTCTCACCGTGAGCGCCACCGACCGCGACCAGGTGATTGCTCCTGTCACCCTGCCACTGCTCTGGCACATCCTGCTCCATTCTCCCGCCATGCAGCACCAAACCCAGCAGGAAGTGAATCCTGCCGAAGTACCAGCTCTGGGAGCTGGAAATCAGGAGTTTTGCTGGCTCTGCCTTGACACTGATGTACTCCCTGGCTCTGGGCATGTTTCCTCAGCTGTATTTCCTTTAATTTTTCCCTTTACTGCACAGAGCTGCATGCGCCAGGCCTTCAGAAACATAGAAGGACGGAAGCGATTTAGTGTCTCTGAAGTTATTTGAACTTTTGAGGTAGAAAAACCTGTAAAAACCAAGCATCATATAGCTGGTTTGAGCAAGAAAATGTCTGCTTGCCAAACTCCTCTGAAGTGTGGCACCCCAGCTGATTCTCTCTGTCCCCATTTTTAAATGTAATTTTGTTTGATATATCTGTACTACACCCATCAAATAGTATCCAGGCACTGGCAGGGATATCCAGTAGTCAACCACATCACCATGACAACATCACTAGTAATTATATCATTTACAAGATGAAACATCTCCAAGTGACAACAAAATAGGTGTAGCAGGTGCCTTCCTATTTCTTCATGCATAATTTTGGTTGGAATAGCTGCAGCTGTGATACATTGCTGCAAATCATCTAACCGCCCTTTTTTAATCAGCCTTTTCAATGATTTTGTATAAAAAAGTGAAATTGCCGTTGAAAATTGCTGAACTGTGGGAGATGTGCATTGAGACCCCAATGAAACTCCTCCCTCAACTGTGCAGAGTGGCACTCGTCCTCCCTGTGCCACCCTCACTACTCTGACTGTGCCCCTCTACACATCTAACTTGTTTTCATTAGAGACTTTTTGCCATGTTTTTACTGTGTAAATGACCAATGTACTGTGTACTTTCTTCTGCGTTGTATTTTGGTTTTGTTTTTAATTTGTATTCATCCTACCATGGCTTTCATTCTTCAAAAAATCACTATCTTCAAAATAATTTCACTAGATACATTTCGATGTTTTTTTGGATCTCTTGTTTCAGTGTTTATCCTACCCTTCCAAACATGCTCCCAGTTCCATGAAATTCCCTTCCTTTCACGGCAGGGGCAAAATGGCCTTATTGAGTATTACATCCTCCCGGATCCCACCGTGAGCCCGTTCTTCCTGATAGAGGATGTGAGTGAGGGGAAGATAATTACAACTGGAAACCTGTCTAGATCTGGAGAGATGCATTTAACAGTGATGGCAAAGGACAAAGGTTCTCCTCCTTTAAATGGCACCACTGTGGTTACTCTGAGTGTGTTTGACAACCGCCCATTCGTTCCTCGCTTCAACGCAAGTGAGATCAGGTGAGGCGTTCATACTGAGTTAAAGAACTGGGATGTGCTCACCAGGGAGTGCAAAGCATAGCAAAGCTGAAGGTCATTTTCATATTTTTCCATGCAGAAGAAAGGACATCAGTTTTAGGGGTTTTTTTTTAAAGCAGAACATAGCAAATTCTGCTACACTTGGGGTTCTGTGAATGTGAGTTGACACATTGCCTTTTATTTCTCTGTTTGCAGCTTTTATAAGCCAGACTCTTGGTCCCTTTTCTCTTGAACACTATAAAATATTTTCCTTATATTTTACTCAAGGATGACCCAAAATCTGGCTGGAAAACCAGGGTTTGCACTGCATTCTGAAAGTTGGACAGATCTGGCAAACAACAGGGAGGAGGGGGCAAGATTTGCCACAGAGAACTCTCTTTGAAAGAGTTACATTTCAAAGCCTGCCTGGGCAACCATTGTTGGCAAATTTAACATTATGATTTATCATTTATTTCCTGCATTAGCGTTTCTGTTTCAGAAAACACTGGAGTGGATTATTTAATTTATGATTTTGCTGTGGCTGAAACATCAGGAAATCTGATTGATTACACTGTTGTATCTGGCAATGAAAGAGGTGAGTACTATCCCCCTTATGGGTTAAAATAGCCAGGAGAACATCATAACCTGTCTTTTGCATGACAGGTGCTGCTGTGCATAAATGAGGAGAGATGGAGAGTATGGATAGAACTTTTTTTAAAGAAAGCAGTACACAGAGAATTTTTTTTCAGTGCTTTTCAGCACTGACTTTGCTGATCTTTGGCTTTAGAAAGGGTGGTAACTTGCTAAGAAGTGCATTCTTTTAATCTTAAATTAGGATAATTTAGAGACCTGGGGGAGCCAAAATAAAAATGTCGTTAGCAAGCAGCTTCCTTCCTGCCAATCACTTTTAGTCCATCGTTTCCTTGCATTTATTTTAAGGCATATTGCAGCTTTGCCCAGGCTCCATTTGGCCCACAACAAAGGAAATACATAGAAACAGAGAGAAAACTTGGAAAGGCATAAAAAATGGAGCTGTGCAAGAAGGAGCTGCAATTCTCCTTATTTGTGAAATCATGCGAAATTCTTTCTCACATTTACTGTTCCTTTATACATTTAATAGCTGTTTGGTGAGGGATAGGAAGCCAGCTGGGATGAGGCCTTTGCTGCTTGGCCGGTGGAAGTGTTGAATTTCACATTGTTCAGAGCAGAGAAGCCATGGAAACATCCCAAGGGCAGCTAAGACACAGAGGTAGGAGGGGGGGTACAAGTGAAATGGCAGCTGTCACAGCAAAAGTGCATGTTTGTCCTTCCAGGTCACTTTAGACTGGATCCTGAGAGTGGTGAGCTGAGAACAGCAGTTAATTTGGACTATGAGGACGTTTCTCAGTATGTGATTTTAATTCAAGCAAACAAAAGAGTCTCGTCTGCTGCACAAGTCCAGCGCTCAGGTAATTTCTTGCCGTGAAGGACGTTTCACGGGAGCAGTGGGCACGCGTTTTGTATTTGCAATCCATACAGGAGTTGTGGTTCTCTCTGACTTGTAAACCTTGATGTGAGAGGTGAAAAGCTGGTGGCCAAGGTGGTTCACTTGTGTTTTTTCCAGGCCTGTTTGCTGAGAACGTGGCCATGCTGACGATCTCTGTGCAGGATGTGAATGAAGAGCCCGTGTTTTCCAGCAATTCCTACTCTGCCCGCATTCCCAACTCTGTGCCCTACAAATACCCTGTCATTACAGTCCAGGTAGAGTATTTCCTGTGCTCTTCACAAGGACAGAAATCCCGTGATAGAGCTGGGTTTCTTCCACTGCATTAAAGGAGCCTTAAATCTGCTCTCAAGAGTTGAGTTTACTGATTGAAGAGCAATGTGCAGCCCAGGCTGAGGGTCACAAATCACCTTTTTTAAACCCAGGCCACAGATCCAGACTCAGGAGACAACGGACTTCTGCTGTACAGCTTAGGAGGAGATCAAATCAACGAATTCGACATCAATGAACACACAGGGCAGATTTTTACAGTTTCTGTGGCGGGAAAGACTGGAACATTTAATCTGGAAGTCCAAGCTGCAGACCAAGGCACAAGAAGACTCACAGCCCAGACAACAGTCAGTGTAAGGAAGATTTTTTTATATAAAATCCTGATTTATTTCCATGTCAGAATTGTAAACAAGAAGGGCTAAGTTTTGTAATGGCAAAACCCAAAAATTATTAACACTGTCAATAGGGCTGTCAGATACACGAATATTTACATACTGGAATTAAGAGGTTGCCATTTTCATTGACATATAAAAATATGTCAGCACAAAACCTGATTTTTGGAGGACTTTGATCTTATATCAGAAAGGTTTTGCTATTGTTTAGTGGGTTGAGGGGTTTTTTTGGTCAACCTATGAGAGGTACAAATGCCTTAGAAAATCTCATCTGTGATTCTTTATTAGGTAACTGTTGATTCCAGTTCCAGTAGCAACATCGTGATGCTGGTGCTTAATCAGAAGATCAACGTTGTGGAAAGAAACAGTGCTGAAGTACAAAGGTATTTTTGAAACTGTGAAGCTTATTCTGGTATAATATCTCATGATAGATTCCGAGTTCCTTTGGGACAGGGGTGTGACAGCCCACAGGGAGCTGATACAGCCAGTGCCCAGGGAAAGCCAGGCCTTCAATTTGACATAGCTCAGAATGATTTGAGCGAATTCACAGGAATCCACCAATTTTTGCCTTGTAAGTTCTTAGCCTGAAGCTGACAAATCTCAAAGAGGTCATTGGACTAGACAATTTCAAGTGACCTCTTCCCACTTCAATGTTTGTGTCATTTTTAGCAGCCTAGGATAAAGGTTTTCATGGATAGCAGGATAAAAATGTGGAGACATAGGGCAGACACCACAAACCAAACCCACCATTGTTACCAGTGAAAACCCCACCTCATGGCACAGCAGCAGAGCTTCTCCAGGACATCCCAGCCCTGCAGGAACGGGGGATTAGCCAGTGATGTGTGATGGCCACCCCACAATTATAACCATAATTGGGCCTTTTGGGCACGTTAACAAGGATGGAAGATCTTTTGTTTGGCTACACATAAACATATATTTACATTGGAAAGATTGAATCCTGCGGTTATGAAGGGAAAAATTTCCACCCTGAAAGTGGGAAAAATTGAGTTTGTGATGTTGGTGTTATTATGGACCAGTTCTTGTTGGCAAAAATTAAGTGGAAAACTTTCTTGGAAGCAGCTGGTGCTGACTGCTACCAGAATTATGGATTAACTGGGCCACTGGTCCAATCCAGCAGGAAATCTCTGGAAAAAGAGAAGACAATGAGGATTTAGACTAAATTTCCCTCCTCCCCACCTTCACTGTTTATAGTAATCTATAGATATTCTTTTCCTCTGCTACTCAATCACTCGACAATTTTGGACAAATTGCTTAATTCCTTTGCTGATGATAATCCTGCATTTTTACATGCTAGATTAAAATACCTGCCAAGGTATTGTTATTAGTATCATTTAATATCTGCCAAGTGTTGTATTAAATACTACTTCATTTAATTTCCAGAGTAAAAGAATCTGTCATTGCCCAGTTATTTAAAAATATTTTCTTCATATGACGCCAGGGTCCTGGAAGATAAACTTGAATGGAACATATATGTGGTTAATATTTATTCCAAGGAGTTTGAAAGAAAAGCAAGGAGCAGCACTAATGAAACCCAAGTAAACTTCATTGCTTTTGATGAGGCCCACCAGGATGTACCTGCAGAAGATGTAAAAAGGTCTGTATGGCACAGTCCGACTTCTGGGGGTCACAGCTTACGCAGACAGGATTTTTTAGAATTCAGAAAGCTGATGCACTATTTACTGAATGCTAACTTTCAGAGTTTGCCAAAAATGTGAGCAAGGCTCTTTCATTGTGCAAAATCAATTTTAAATGTCAGATCAAGGGGAAAAAAAAAAAAAAAAAAAAAAAAAAAAAAAAAAAAAAAAAAGCTGAAGGAGAAAGGATATAATTAAAATATATATTGACCTCAGAATGGCAGAATGCTGATTAAAAAAATCACACTTTAGGTGTATTTTACATTTCTTTGGTAACCTGTCAGTGATGTGGATCTAGTTCATCTGTCCAAGCTCTGCAGCATTTTAGTTTTAGGTCCCAAGCACCAGGGCTGGTTGCTGGAAAACAGAGCTTTTCCTGAATGAAAGACACAACAAGTCCGAACCCTCGGAAAAGGTCTCGGCACACCAGGGAGGGATATTCTGCATTTTCTTCACTACTCCTGCAGCCAAAATGAAGGTCAAGTAAATCACGCACATTTTCCCCTTCTGTCCTCAGAAAACTGAGGGAGCAGAAGGGCGACATTGAGCTGGAGCTGGAGAAGGTGTTTTTAGCATCTGTCAGCACTGCCATCGGCGAGACTCCGGCTGCCCCGGCATCCCCGGAGCTCGTGGCCGCCATCGTGCTCGGTGTGCTGCTCGCAGCCACCTTCATCGCCTTCCTGGCCTATGTCCTGCTGGATCTGAAAAAGAAAAGGTACACAGGGTTGGCCTTGACCATGGCATTTAGATTTACAGCTGATGGGTTTAATTAAGCCTCGACTCGAAAAATCCCTGCTAAATTACTGGCATCTGCAGGGAGCATTGCATGAGATTTGTTACTTTGGATGCACCACACACAACTGAAAGTTCTGTGTTTGTCACACAGCAAAAGCAGAAACAAATACTTCCAAACCAGAGGAATGTGGGCAGCAGAAATTTTAACTGTGAAGGGGGGCACATGAGTCTCTTCCACCCCCATAAATGATGATATCAAGGGAGGTTTTGCTGCTTAACTTCAGTGGCGGCACGGCCACATGGTAGAGGAAAACAATTTCCAGAAGGGAAGCAAACATTTACACTGCTACCATTGTGGAAAAATAGGAAATACTCCAAACTAACCCCCAGAACAACACTGAAAATAAATGTTGTGTATTAAACTTATTACACAAATAATTCGACTTCTGTTTCTAAAACAACTGTAAGGCCAGCCAATCTTCAAAAAGAATTTATTATTATTATTGTTTTAATGTATTATTTTCAGAAAGTATGGGAAACAGGATTTGGTTAAGAAAGTTGAAATTTTGGAGGGCATTGATAACCCATGGGCAGCTGACAAAAATGGAAGTCTGAAAAGCTTAGAGAAACCAGAGCACATGAATAATGGGTAAGTAGATTGCTATTATCACAAACCTGTAAAAAATTGCATATAAAAACTGTGGCTCTAGTTTATTCTGGTACCATAGGAATTCCCTTGGATCTTCCACTAGGCTATAGGTCCATTTTTAAGGACCTTTAGGATGATAACTTAAGTATCTCTACACTTGAAGGAAGTTAATACCTTTTAATCTTGTATCAAAGGGAAATTCCTACTACTCTGTAGCAAATTGTTAATCCTAGTGCAGAAAAGACCCTTCAGGATACAAGAAGCTACTTAATTCCCCTGGGTAAAATCCCACTGATTTTGAGAGCAGGGTACACGCTGCTCTTAGCTGTGGAAAGGCTCAGATTTTTGTCTCAGCTCAAAGTGCTGTGAATTCTCTGAACTCTCTTAGGAGAACTGAGATGATGTCATTTGACAACCTGGAAGGCACCAGAGGAGATGATGCTGAAAAGGATGAAATTCAGGCCCCTGAAAAAGACAATTACCTGGAGACGGTGCTGCTGGATTACAAGGGTGAAAGGGAGCAAAATGGAGCACCTGAAAAAGCTGCTGAAAGTAGAAATGTGGAGGCCCAGCCCACTGTGGGATTCACAACAGAACAGGTAACGAGCTTTTTGATTGCAAAGCATGGAGTGAAAGGTATTTTATTGTCATTCATCAAATAACTGAAGGAACGATCACAAAAGTAAATCTGATGGAGAAAAAAAAAAAAAAAATCTTGTAAAGTAATCCCTGGAAGCGTTCAACGCCAGGCTGGACAGGGGCTGGGAGCAACCTGGTCTAGTGCAAGGTGTCCCTGCCCATGGCAGGGAGGTTGGAGCTGGACAATCTCTTATGGTCCCTTCCACCCCAAACCATTCTATGATTCTGTAAAAAATCTTAGAGCAGGGGCTGTTTGTCCCTGCCTAGAAGAAGGAGCAGGACTTTTCATTCAGAGGTGATGACTCCCTTCTGTCTTTATGGAATGTGAACAGTAAAGGGCTGACAATTTTATGATTTCTACTGTTTATAATTTCTCTACACTCAACCGTTTGTTGCTTTCTGCCTCACCCGCATTATGACTTTTTGCAGGATTCCTTTCCGACAAACCAGAAGCCAGCTGTTTCCTTAACACCTCATCCCACATTGCCTGACTCTGAGAAAGGACTGAAAGGAGTTAAATTTTCAGAGGTGGCGGTGATTTTGGATGCAGAGCCTGGAGATGATGAGCCTGGAGATGAGGAGTCTGATGAAGGCAATGAGTCTGAAGGCGATGAGCCCAATGATGATGTATCTCTCTGATAGGAACACTCGATGAAGAAAATTTTTAGAAAAACCACAATGAGACTCATTGGAACAGCTCAGAATTAACTGAGTAATAAGAATATGGGAATGTTATTCAGATTTAAATTCTGCTGCTGTTGCAAGGATGTGTAAGGAAAGGACAAGCAATACGCGGGAAGGGCTGCAGTGCCGTACTGCAGGGTCGCTTCCCCAGCAGCAGCGCTGTCTCGCGCTGTATTTCATTTCTTTTGGCACGTGTCAAATGGGCAAGACAATAAACCCGATTCCAGAGGCTTTGCCTTGTCATTGCTTCAGATGGAGTAATTTTGGGCCATCGATTCTTCTGCTCTTCTGCGCAGAAGTGTCCGCAGCGCTTGAAAACGAGAGTCTGTTTTCTAATTTTCCCGGTTGTTTTTTGGTTTTTTTTCCCTCCTCTCCTCTTTTCCAGTTAGGCGGTGCCTTCCCCCCGGAGCTGGGAGCAGCCCCGAAGGAGCGGCTCTTCCCGGGCACAGGAGCGGGCTTTTCCCGGGCACAGGAGCGGGCTTTTCCCGGGCACAGGAGCGGCTTTTCCCGGGCACAGGAGCGGCTCTTCCCGGGCACAGGAGCGGGCTTTTCCCTGGCACAGGAGCGGCTCTTCCCGGGCACAGGAGCGGCTCTTCCCGGGCACAGGAGCGGGCTTTTCCCCGGCACAGGAGCGGCTCTTCCCGGGCACAGGAGCGGGCTTTTCCCCGGCACAGGAGCGGGCTTTTCCCCGGCACAGGAGCGGGCTTTTCCCGGGCACAGGAGCGGCTTTTCCCCGGCACAGGAGCGGCTCTTCCCTGGCACAGGAGCGGCTCTTCCCTGGCACAGGAGCGGGCTTTTCCCGGGCACAGGAGCGGCTCTTCCCGGGCACAGGAGCGGCGGGTGAGGCCCGCAGCAGCGCAGCGGCTCCGCGCGGCGCCGCCGTTCCCTCCGCCCTCCGCGCCGGGAGGCAGGGCCGGGCCGGGCCGGGCCTCGCCTTCCTCCTCCTCCTCCTCCGGCGGGGCGGGGAACTTTCTGGCACCTTCTGGCGGTGCCGGCGGAAGCGGCGGGGAGGGAGGCGGCTCCGCGGGGCCGGGGCAGCGCCATGGCCAAGTGGGGCCAGGGGGACCCGCGCTGGATCGTGGAGGAGCGGGCGGACGCCACCAACGTGAACAACTGGCACTGGTGAGCGGCGGGAAGGGGAAGGGGAAGGGGAGGAGGGGCGGGGTGGGGGGCGATGGGCGGCCGGCGCTGACCCCGCCGCTCCCGGGGCAGGACGGAGCGGGACGCCACCAGCTGGTCCAAGAGGAAGCTGAAGGAGGTGCTGGAGGGGCTGGTGGTGGAGGACGAGGCCGGGCGCTGCGAGATCGGCGACCTCAAACACGTGGAGGGCGAAGCGTCCTGCAACAGCCGCAAAGGGAAACTCATCTTCTTCTACGAGTGGAACCTGCGCCTCAGCTGGAAAGGTACCGGGGGGAAGGGGGTGCGAGGGGCGGTGGCGCCGGCGCGGGCACCGCTGGTCCCCGTTGCCATCGGGAGCCGTCCCTCTGCAGAGGAGCCTGTCCCCTCCGGGCTGGGAAAACGGGAACGGCTCGGTGAACTGCAGTGACTCAGTCGTGGGGAGATCGAGGGAGCCACGTGGGCCTGGACTGGATAAATGCGTATTCTAAATAACCTTGAAACCCGAGCTTGGCTCTTTCCCCTTCACCCGGGCTTTTCCCACCACATATTCCTTAGCACCGCGTTCCCGGTGTACCAGCACGGCGTTATTCACTTTGCTTTGCAAGGAGTGAATGCCTGCGGTGCGGTCTGGGGATACTGACAGCAGAGTGTGAAGTAAAAACCGGGGCCGCTTTACTGCCACCGTTCCCAGATTACAGCTCCCTGTGTGCTCCGTGCCTGTGGAGAGCAGGAAAACCTAGGAGACGTCACACTTACAGCTGTTTCCAAAAGCTAACTGTAGTTTACATTGAGGATTACGAATTATATGAGGATAAAACTCCTTAGTGGGAAATAGAAATAATTCTTGATTATTTGGGATACTGGGGGCTGTGCCCGTGCGTTTTTTCGTTTTGCCATATCCGTTTGTAACCCCAGCTCTTGGAGTTGCCCTCCGCTGTGCTTGTCCCATGACAAGCTCTTTGTTTTGCAGTTTGGCTTTTGGCGATCCTAAGGAATTCTTTCCATTTATTATATACCTGAAACCTGACAGCGAATCGTGGCCCGTGTCTTGCACTGCAGTAAGAAGCAGGAGCAGCTGATGGAATGAGCGGGCACGGGAAATTGTCCCTGGATATTGTAGTGCCGAGTGACAGGCTGTGCTTCCCCAGATACTGCCCGTGTTCCTCAGCCCCCGGGTGGGGAGATTTGCCTGACTGGAATATTGCTGAGACCAGAACAGGAATTGGAAGTCTGCACCACGACAAGAGGGGAATTTAAACTTAAGTATTGTTGTTTGTTTTAGAGAGTTTTATGTGTTCTCAGTGTATTACAAACGAAGACCATACTTAGAGCTGTGGTGTAAATGTTAGCAGAGGCAAATATTCTTGTGCAGTTTAAATCAGTGTAGATAAAAGAATTGTAATCAGCTTTTTGACTTCTTTAAGTTCAGCTAAAATCACCTTAAGCTTTAAACAGAGGTTAGTTTGGCTTTGTGTGGTTTATTTCAGAGTACAACGTTAGAAGCAGGCAGACAGCATTTTGTATTTCTAAGGAAGTTCTCTCCAGACTGTTTCTGCACAAGGTGTTTATGCTGGTCAGTGTTTTGAGACAGCTCTGACTTGTGCTGGCTGCTTTGCTGTGCTGAGTGGATCATGGCCTTGAGAGCTTAACTTTAGAGTTTCAAATTTCCTACTACACAGGAAATTCTAAAAAAAAACCCCAGAGGCTGATGATTTTTTTTGGTGATAGCCATCATGTTGTGTGTTTTGAGAGCTCTAAATTAGAAGTGAGAGTTCAGATTGAACTACAAAGCTGTAATTAGTTAGACAAGTCTTTAAGGATAACTGGGACTTCAAGCTATGATTAAAATGTGGGTATGTAAGGACAAATGATAAAAATCCTGAGATTTGCAGCTGCTTTGGAAAGTCCAGTGTTGGAAAAACTGTGCTTAACAATTTAGATAAGAGAGTAATGAGAAAGTGAGGGACTGAGCATACTTAATGGCACCAAAATTGAGCAGAATGGCTGTTATATCATTTTTTAGAGGATGTAGTGAGGATTTCAATGGATCATTCCACATTGTGGTGAAAGCTTTGTCCTTTTAAAGCAGGTATTTCAGCGGTGTGTTACAGCTGGGTCATTCTGAGATGTGTGCTTCACACTGGACTGGCAGGAAAGCAAAAAATAATTTTTTCTCAGGTCTGTAATTGAATTCCAATGCAATTCCACCACAATTTGATTGACTGACAGAAAGGCAGTAAAGCTTTGTTTATGTTACAGTGGTAGTGAAAATGCAGAGCTGCTTTGACATTCTGCCTGTGTCATGTTGATTCACCAGCTGTTTGCTCACTGCTTGGACTTTGCTGCCCAGCACAGGCGCTGTCACTGTGAAACTTTATTTTAGGAGTTCTGAAAATTGCTAATAGGATTAGCTGAATGAAGTCAGGCTTGTGTTTTACTCCCCAAAACTCCTTCCTGCAGGCCTGCACTTCCTTTCTGGGAAGAGCAGCCAAAAATAAGATGGATTTTACTGTCTGCAAAGACCACGTTGTGTGGTTTTCCTGTACCGATCCCGGTGCTGGAAGGGAGCAGGGAAGAGCACACTGAGGTGGTTTGTGGGCCCAGGAGGGTTTCAAGGATGCAATGAACCAGTTCCCGTGGCTTTACTGAGTGACCCGTTCTCCTGGGGACGCCAGGGCTGAGTTCTGCCGTCCCTGTGCGGACGTGGCCGTGCAGCCGTGGATGTGCAATCCCTCTGCGTGTTGTGCAATCCCTCACTGCCTCTGACCCGAGTGGGGAGGGATCTCTGCACTTTGCGTTCCCACCAGCCCTTCGCTCTTCTCCTGCCAGGAGACACCTGGGCGCTCGTGGGAGTCCCTCGCTGGGATCTGCGGTGCCCTGCCACTGAATGGGGACTCAGGGAGTAACTGAAACAATGAGGGTGATGGTCAGGAACAGTGGGGTCCAGGTGGCTCCTGTGAAAGTGAGAATCCCCGGGAATTCTGCATCCTCCTTCCTGATAATCCCCCTTGTGCAGTCGTGCTCAGCCCCGGGCTGTTGGAATTGGAGAGTTTTGCTGATGAAGCACCTTGTTGGATTTTTAATGTTCTGACACTGAGCTGACAGACCTGCCTGTTTCTGCTTTCTGAAGAGATTTTATCTGATCCAATTAGCGAGTTAATTGAAATAACAAAACGCTTTTGCGAGGCAAAGGGGAAGAGTCTTCAGTGTGATCTTTTCAGTGTAGATCTGAGGCGGGGCAGCTCAGTGGGATGGGCCTTGGCCCCGAAGGATCAGAAGTGGAGCCTAATTCCTGTCCTCGCTGAGCCTTTCTGCAGGGTGCAGGGATTGTAAAGTGGTTAAAAGTAGTATCAGCTGCTCTAGATGTGCACGCGAATTTCCTCTTTAACAAACGCCAGTTGTGTACCTCTCCATTATACACATGTATATTTCCTGGTAACATTGCCGCGTGTTGGGAGTTCTCACACGGCATTCCAGGGAGCTTCTGAATCCAGAGCAGACACGTTCAGGGGAAAAGGAGACGATTTTCCCCTGCCCACCCTTAGGTGCACGTTCAGTGCTGGAGACAGGCTGTAAAGGGCTCAGAGCAGGTGACAGCTGCAGGGGAGAGCAGTGCAGGGAGCAGGTGTGTCCCTGTCCGTCCCTGGGTGCACCTGCATAGGGAACACGGCTCCCAGGAGAGGCTCAGGTTGCTCTTCAGTCCCTTGAAATGAGCCTTGAGGCAACTCCCTTCAGGTAACACCTTTGTACAACCGAGTTCCAAGTGTCAAACTCGCTGCGGGGGGGGAAAAGAGTTTTTAATGATGCATTTAAGAATTCGTTATGTTAATACAGGTACAGTGAAAGAGTCTGGTGAGAAACATAAGGGATCTGTTGAAATTCCTAACCTGTCAGAAGAAAATGAGGTAGATGATACAGAGGTAGGTGTGCAACACTGGTATGGCTGTATAGGTCCACAACCCTTAAACAAACTTCATCAACACCTCGGCATTGTGTTTTGATTTATCCTGTTATTAAGCGGGGTAATTGCACGTGGATAGTTTACTTCATGCTTTTGTTTATTATATGTGGATTAATGCCCTACTGTGTTCTCAAATTTTCCAATGAGGAATGTGCAGTTTGCTTTGCTAATAATTATCGATTCTGATGCTATTTTAACTACAAATTTGAGAAGAACTCTGCTTGTAAGTTTTTAAAAAACCCCCAAATCGACACAGCAAACCACCCCCAGCCCTAAGACGTTCAGGAATCTCTGTGTTGGTTGGACAGTGGTTGATCCTGGGCTGCCACAGACCCTTCAGCCTCTGCTGAGAAGCAGCTCTTGGTGAACGAGACTGAGTGGAGATACTACATTTATTTATGTCTTAAGAGGACTTTTTCTTAGCAAAGGTTGGCTGCCCCAAGGTCATGAATTAGAAATTGCAGCTGTCCTCTGAGCAGAGTAAACAAAGCCCAAACGATCTCCTTTGTTGGCAGAACCCAAAAGGCTGGGGGCACTTAGATGCTGCCATTTTTCTGTTTCTAGATAAATGTGAGCAAGAAGAAAGGGGAAGGTGATGTTCTGAAGGACCTGATGAGAACTGAAGGAACCACCAAAGTCAGAGAGGCCCTGAGGGACTACCTGAAAGCACTTAAAACAGGTAAATTAAACCAGATGAATTAATCAGCACCTTAGGAGTGTTCCTGTGCAGGAACACTCCCGTGAACAGCTTGGTCAGATATTCACAGATCCCTGGGTTCCTACTGGTTTTATTTTTAACTGTCACCAGCTGAGATGAATTATGTCAGTCCTGACACTCAGGAGCTTTTTTGCTCTCAAAAGTGGCCGTGTCCAGAAGGTTCTGCAGTGACTGAGGCTGTGCTGGCTCACACAGCTCAGCTTGGCCCTGCTTGGACTGGCCAATATTAGGATTTCTTTTTGTTGCCTAATTTTAAAAGCTGCCTTCCTTGTCTGAACTGCTGCCTTATTTTTGTGTCTGTTTTAGTTATTAATTAAATTAGTTGTTTTCTAGAATTTCTGAAATGCTGTCTTTATTTCTATTCTTTAATCTGCAAATACATTCTCTGTTCATCTTTAAGCTTGCCACTGTCGTTTGAGTTTTAAGGTTTTATTATCATAAACTTAGTAAATTTACAAGTTTTCACTTCTAAACCAAAGGTGAACCAAATTTAAATTTTCCTTTCTATTTTTTGAACTGTGGTATTTTTGTGAATTACAGCTCTTTCCAAGAACCAGGGAAAGTATGTTAAAAAAAAAAACCTGATGCATTTACAGCCTGTAGTCAAATTGTTATCAGGTGCATGTCTGATTGTGAACTGCTTTGTTAAATTATTACCTCTTTTTTTTTTGTTTTGGTTTGGGTTTTTTTGTCAAATGCTGTGTAGTTTTCCCAAGTTGGATCCAGCAATTTTTGGCTTGAGAAATTACTGTGTATGATTTTTAGGGTATCTGAAGGTTCTTTTAACACTTGAAACTCAGAGGGCAGCAGCCTCTGACAGGGATGGCTCCTGCATGGAGTGTACTGAGTTTCACTCCAGTCTCCTGCCAAACTTAGAAGGATTTCTTTGGGTATTATTTCTCTTTGATCTGGACATCTGCTGTGCTGCCAGAAGTCTGTGCAGATGTTACTGATTTGGGGTCAGGTAACTTGGAAAAGCCTTTTGAAGGGAAATTGCTGTCAGGCCTATTCCTGGTGGAAGCATAAGGGTAAAAACTGGGGAAACCGGATTGGGGTTTATGTCCTGCACAGTTCTACCCATTCTCCGGGGTTTTGGTGATCTTCATCGAGTATCTGAATGTCAGGGGGGTTGAACAGCTCAGTTTCACACTGAAAATGCTTTTCTGCATTACAGAGTTCACCTTGGGAATGATTCTGCCAACAAAAGCTCCTGTTGGTCAGGAACTGGCCACGGAGCACAAACCAAGTGGGAGCACGGTGCAGGTACGCTGGCTTCAGGTTTTTCCAGGGAATTCAGTGACTCCTGATTAATGACACTGCTGAGTAAATACAGGAATGCAGTGTGTGACTGCCATGTAGTCACACGCTGTGTTTGAGAATGTCCTGGTGGGTCTTGCCCTGCCAGCACTTTTTAAGGGTCAAGATCTTGCACTCATTAATTCCTGTGGATTTTGTTTGCTTTGCAGGACCCTGTTACACCACAGTGCCTGGATATGGTTGGAGTAAAAATTCCAACAGTGAGGATACATATGAGGGAAGTCTTCAACTCTCCAGCTGATGAACTTTACAGCATCTTTACAAAGAAGGAAGTAAGTGATACTTTCAGGAAGCATTTCAACTGACTGCTGAAGAGTTGTGTAAGTAATGAACACGTCACAGTGTCAAGTACAAACTCCATTTGATGAAAGTTTATTGGGCTGCCTTAGACCTTTTTTTGCCAGTTGTTCCCTTAACAGAGTGAAGCTGCTTTGTTATGGGTGCAGCTTCCTTGTGCTGTCCTTAAAAGCTTTTCTCTTTGATGGAGGTTTTGTTGAGGAGCCTGAAGGGCTCAGTAATGGCACTGCTGTTACCCACAGCTTAATTAGATTAATTACTGGAGGTGATGATACTGTTGCTTATAGGGTATGAACCACACAATCACTGATTTTGGGATTGTGTCCTTCAAACGAGTCTGGGCTGGTATTGGAGAACTTTTAAATTACAATCCCAGGGCTACCTCTGGGAACCAGAAATGGCTCTTAGCAGCTCTTCTGCACCTTCCTAAAGCTGCTGCTCCATTTCCCTCATTTCCCAGTCTGGGAACTGTGTCTACAGCTGTGGATGTGCTGGGGGCAGAGCCTGTGCTGGTCTCTTTTTACCAGTGCTAGTTTCTCAGCATTAATATTCTCACCACCCCAGCAATGCTGTATGAAATCAAAAGCCTGATGAAGTGTTTAAAGACTCCCAGGTGTATCAGAGTTGTTAATTCCTGCAGCACCCCTCCCTTGTGTCCCAGCATGGTGCAATTTGTGTTTTTCTTTGTTAGTTGGTACAGAAGTTCTCCAAGTGCCCAGCCGTGATTGAAGCAGAGAAAGGAGGCAAACTTCAGATGTTTGAGGGCTGTGTCAGCGGTGAATACACAGAACTGGTAAAAAGCTCCTACTCTACTTGAAAAGGGGGGGGGGAGGGTGGCGCCTTCTCTAAGATAAAAAGCAGCGTAAATTTGTAAATTTCAGCTTCTTCAGGGCGTATTTCAGTTCCTCTGTTTCAGAGCCAGACAGCCGCTGTGTTGTTGCATGGTTTTTCTGTCCCATCAGAAGAGCAGGGACTGACCACGCTGAAGGACCTGCATGGGGAGCACAAAACCCAGCACAATCCTTTTGTAACTGAGAGGGGGGAGAAAGCAGGTTTAGGGTTTATCTCCCAAATCCCTATCCCTTTTTAACTGGGGAAATGATCTCTCTTCTATTCAGGGCAAGTGTTACCCTGTCCCAACTGAATGCTGGTGCAAATAGAAGGGAAAAACCTGATAATTAGAACTCAGCTGCATTTTTGAAATGTCCTAAAAACCATTTTCATCTGCAGGAGCGCCTTACTCGTGTACTGGGCCAGGCTGGGTTGTGTAACACAAACCACTCGGTCACACTTGAAAATTTCGGTGGGGAAAACTGGGCTTGTCCTCGTTTCAAAGTCCTCATGAAAATCAGTGTTTTATGTGTAGTGACCAATGAGTCCTGGTCTGTTCCCACAGCAAAAACACAACAATGGAACGCAGCACACTGAAAGCTCCATGAAAACAATTTATTTCAAATACCAAACCCCAGTCTTGCCCTCGTTTACACACGTGTCCAATATTCCGTAAGATAACGCCCCTCTCCCTGTATTTCAGGGAGAACTGTAACGGGAATTCTCTCAGGCGCTAACAAGCTGAACCTGCTCATCTTCCACAGGTCCCAAGCCAAAGAATTGTCCTGAAGTGGCGGTGTAGGAGCTGGCCTGACGGTGAGTTTCTCCCGGGATCTCTGCTATCGGAGGGCTCCTTTGCAGGGAGAAGGACCAGAGGTGGCAGGGACCAGCCTTGGCTGGACGCTGCCCTGCTCCACGTCCTGGGAGAACAGCCCGGTCCAGAGAGCTGTGAAAAGAGGCTGTGCTCGGACAGACACAGCAGAGAGGGAAGCAGCACCAAGTGCCATTCTTTAAACAGCACTTCACTGAAGGGTCCTGTTTTCCTCCCTCAGAACATTATGCAACAGTGGCCTTGACCTTCCAGGACCTGGCGGCTCAGTCGGAACTGGAGCTGGAATGCAAAGGGGTTCCCGTCGCCCATGAAGAGAGTACAAGACAGTGTTGGAAGAAGCAATATTTTGAAGAAATACATATTTTACTGCAGCAATCAAAAGACACCATGATATGATAACAGCGCTGTAGTTTTGTTAGGGCATTACTTTTTATACTTTGTTAACATTTGGTTTTCTAAAAAAAAAAAAATAATTTATTTGTGGGAAGAATAAAGACCCACTTCTCTGAGACTGTACATAGTTTAAGCACTATTTATGGGTTTTTAGGGAATGAGAGGCAAGTCAGAGCGTATATAAACAGCTTTACTTGGGGACAGTGAGCTCTGTCCTGCTTGCCTCAACTTCAGAGAGTGAAAATGATTGAGCTGCAGTGAGTCCTGCCCTCAGAGGTAGGTGAGCTACACCAATCAATAAGGAAGCATTTCAAGTTCCTTAATACTCAAGAGTATCAAGTGGCAAAATTAAATCCTGTATGAGGCGGAGTTCCCAGCAGAGGTGAGCTGAAAGGGATTACAAAACTGCTGATCCATTTCAAGAAATGGGGGGGATCATTTACAGCCTCGTGGAATACTTGCCTAGATGCTTTTAACTGCAGACTGTTTGCAGCTGCAGTTTTAGGAAAGATAATTAACAATGTCATGTAATTATTAGGTCTGCATGCACTGTACTCCCTTACTTGACCTCAGTGTGACATTTATTTGGGAAGAAACAAACAGTAGTAGTGCTTGCTTTCTGCAGTTCTGTAAAACCTTCCACTGAAGTGATTTACAGCCCTCTGCAATGCTGTACCTCAAAGAGAACAACTGTTAAGAGAATTTTGACAGGAACAAATTGTAATTCCTAATTAAACCACTTCCAGGTGAGCAAGGATAACTTAGTTCTCAAATGCTTTTTAAATAAAGTGTACAAATGAAGTATGCAATCTGAAACAAATTGACCACACTAGGGCAGGCTGCCTTTGGAAAACATGCTTGGCTCAATAAAAATGTTCCTTTACATCAAGCTGATTTTCTCCATCAAGTGATAGTGCCACACTAAATCAGTTTCTTACAAGTCAAGTCCTATACATTTTGTCTTTAAAGAATGCCAACACATGGCAAAGTTAGCACCCAAAAAGCTTCCGTCATCCCAAGGATACAGAGGGTTCTCCTGCAGTTTTCAGTTTGTTTTTAACAACCCCTCTGAACTGAGGTGAGGGCTGAGGTAGTAAAAAGAACAAAGTCCCCACAGTGACAGGAGAGGCACAGAGCAGTTCCTGGCTGTTGCTGCTTTAAGTGTCCATGTGCGAGGTGGAGAACAACCTCTTGAGTAAGGTTGTAATTTAGCATCTGTTTCTGAATGGTCAAAATCTAGTTACTTTTTTCCCCCAGAATATTCAAGGAAGAAAAGCCTGATGTTTTGAATACAGAAATTATTTAGGGCAGTGGCTGACAGAGGGAAATTATGGTTTAAGACAGTTCAGGCTTCAGCAGGTTTGTGGGTAGATGGTTGAAGAGATTTTGCAATGATTTAATCCTTGAGAGTAGGTGGTTCTATGCAATTCCAAGTTTCTTCCAACAGTGAAACTGCAGCCCCAGTACTCTCTGGGAATTGTGCCTCACCCACTTTCCCATCATGACTGAAATCCCCTGGTTTTCCTGTCTCCTTGCCCTCGCTGGAGTGGAGCAATTGCCAGCCACAGGCGTTAGAAAAGACAGGACTTACTTGTGCTTCCAGCGGTGCAGTCCCTGCTCCAGGTGTGGGGCTGCCAAACCCCACAGAAAACCAGGAGGAGCGGCTCCGTACCCCTCTGAAACCAGTGCTAACATTCCTCCTAGACTTCCCAATGAAAAGGAAAAAAAGCTAGATGATGATTAGCTGAGGAAGGCAAAGAGAAAAATAATACAATGGGAAAGGCACGATTTGTAAGATGATGTCCAAAATTCTTTACAGATCTTGGCACTTTGAAGTGCCAGAGCAGAGGCTGACTGTGCATGGAGAAGGTACTTAAAAGCTTAATTTTCAAGGGGTTAAAAGGGAGGTAGAAATTGCAGGAGGAAATAAGTAATAATAAATGAGAAGTGGGATAAAACCTGGAAGAAAATCAAAGCTTTAAGAGACTGAGGAAGCCAGTGGAAGATTAAAGGCTTCAGGGTTAAAGGGTGTTTTCAAAGGCAGGATAAGGGAACGGTTCTGAAGGCAGAAAAACACAACCCAGAAAACTGATCTAAAAGTGAGAGAAGGGGAATGGAATGGAAGAAGTAATGACTTACAGAGCATGGGAAGTGAGGGAGACCGAGGACAAACACCTGGAAACAGGCTCTGGAAAAGGGAGATGTGTTTGTGCAGGTATTGCTTACTTCTGTTCAGAAAACTACTGCAAAAAAAATCTTTATAAAAATTGCAGGAATACACAAGGGGGAAATGAGGAGGTGAGGGAAGAGCAGTAAGAGTAATCATTCTGATAATCCTGCCACGATGAATGGTGCAGCATTTGTGTAGCCTTCATGAAATCATTATCAAGTTCTGTTTACAGTTGCTCTGCTCGACAATGAGCTAAAAAACCACCCCAAAGGCCAGAATGCCACAGCTCTGGGGTGATCCCATCCTGCAGGACCTGCTAAATGGGCACCAGCTCAGACAGCATCCCAACAATCTGCACACTGTTAATTAGGTTGATTAATTAAGAGAACTACTCACCCAAAGGGTTACAACAGCTGCTGTAGCTCAGGTTTTGATCCATAGGCCAGTGTTTTCCTTGACAGACAAATTCTGATTGTAGTTTTGACTAGAAGCTGTTGATGATTTCTCTGGCCTTACAGTCTGGGGAAAGCGAATCAGAAAAGTAATAAAATTATTCCTAAAGAAAACAAAACCACAATTATATGTCATGTCTGAATAATGAGGATACCAACTTAAGCACTTACCAGTGTCAGCAGCGTGTCTGTAAATGCAGGATAAAAATGCTAAATAAACAGGAATATGAATTTATAAACTTTAAAGACAGATTAATTACAGAACGTTAAAACCAGTGAGGGTAAATTCAAAGAGCAAGAGCATCACAGACTCAAGGAGAAGCAAGTGATGCAAGACTGCAGTGAATGGTGGATGGAATGAAAGGATTTTGAAGAAAAAAGACCAAGGCAGATGAAGACAACACAAAAACAAATGAGCTGGGCAACTGGAAAATGAAGTTGAAAATGTAGTTTAATCAGATATTAAAACCAGTAGCATTGACAGTCCAAAAGGTGACATAAGAAACTGGTATTACTCAGAAGTAACAGTGTGAAGTATAATGGGAGAGATGATAAAGTCATTCCAGGGGTGCAGAAGCTGTCAAAAAGTGAGGGAGCACGGCCAGATAGAGCAGAGGGAAAAAAGGAGGTCTGTAAATGGTGCAGAGGGAAAAGTATATAAGAGATGTTAAAACAAGGGAAATGAGATGCCAAGTTCCACCGGCTTTCGACAGCACTTCGTGTTCCAACACCAAGCACCAGTCCCTCTCCACTGTGTGGCTGAACACTCATGCACACCAAAGCAGCACCAGAATTTACATCGAATCTGAACCTCTGACCATCATTTCTCTCTGCCGCTGTTTCGCTTACGAAGCTCTTTGCTGAGAAATCCAAAGACTGAAGCAACGTATTATAAACAAATGAAAAGTCATCACAATCGGTTTAATGAAGTGCACAGAATAGCAATTGATCATGTCAATAAAAATAAAACAATTAATTTTACATCAAGTGTGCTTTATTTCCTCCACAGGTATTCTGTTAAATAAAGCACCATATATATACTGCCAGGCCACAGCTAAAGAGGATTCTTTACAGAATCAAATTTCTTGTGGTTGTTTAGTATACAAGTAAACTTAATTTTGATAATAAGAACCACAGCGATCTGAGGCAATCTGCCTCGATTATAAGGTACAAAACTGGCACAGAGGACACCATATTATACACAGTAAAAATGCCATAAGTTTAAATTACATCATACAGGGCCAGGAGGCCCTGTCTCCCAGACAGCCATATTAAATGAAAGCCACTACAGTGAACTCTTAATTACATAAAACATAGCCATTATCTGATTGCCCTTTAAGAAAGTGTACGGTAGATGCAAAATAAAATAAAATTTAAAAAAAAAATAATCTCGAGTTCTGCCTGACCAAGAATTAAGCATATAAATCTATCTTGCCATTCAAGCAGAGAGCACTGGACAAACTGAAGCACAAAACAGAAATAAGCAAAACTTATACAAACAGCATTTTTTGGGGGGGGAGAGAAGAAAGATTTAAAAAAAAAAAAAGAGGGAAAAAAAAAAAGAGAGAGAGAGACTTAAAAGCAGACATGCTCCATCTAATGTCAAGAAGCAGCTTGGTTTCCTTTCGCGGATATCCGTGTGACCACGTGAATCGTAGACTCAATGGTCCTGCACAGGATGTCTAAAATGTCATGCTGCTGCATGTGACTAAAAAGTCCTCTGGAATGGCCACAGCTGATGGATAAATTAGTTTCGGGGTCCTGGGATGGTAAGGCTTGGCCATCGCAGCTCCTCAAGTCTGCGAGGTCGGATAAAACCGCTGAAATCGACGTGGAAGGAAACTCCGAGTCCTCCTCAGCTCCCACGGAATCCTTGGAAGCCTGCAGGTCTTTGAACTCCTTGCACTCTTCGAACTTCCCGTTCCCCGGCCGCTCCTCCGCGTGCTGCGCGCGCGCGGCCAACATCACGTCTTCGGAAAACGAAGAGGGCGCCTCCATCCTGTACTCCTTGACGGAAGCGCTCTCGGGGGAGGGCGGGTCCTGCTCCGTTCCCGGGTCGATGATGGACGAGTCCCTGGTCTCGTTGTCCGAGGTGCTGGTGGGGGTCAGCGCCTCGCGGGGCTCGGCTTTGATGTCGCCGATGTCCACGGCGTGCTCCTCGTCGCTGCTCACCCGCCGCCTCTTCACCGGAGTGGCTCCTTCGTCATCTGCGGGGACAGGGGAAGGCGCTCAGGGAACGGGCACCGCTCCCGTTGCCACCCTGAACACGGCGCTTCGATAAACACCCATCTCCTTGCAGAGAATTCCTGCAATTCACGGATTCTAGCTCCGCGATCAAATGGTATTTTTGTGCCCTACTGGGATTTGGAGCCGAGGAACGGCCCACCCCGCAGGGATAAAATAACGTACTACGTGAATTTGAGAAACACCAAACCTTTAGTTTTTCTTTCTTTGGCTTCTTGCTCTTGTAATGAGTTCCTCTGTTGTTGACAAGCTCTACATTTGTTTAAAAGCTCTTGTAAAGTTGGAATCAGGGCTGAGTTGAGCTGTTTGGGAGTGTGCACCGAAAGCAGCAAGGCAAGTGCTCGGAGGTCCTGGAAACAGAGGAACGAACTTAAGGCTTCTTTCAAACTGGTGCCTGATGAATCCTGCACTCAGAGACTGTGCGATAAGGAGATCCTGCTCAAGCTCTGAGCAACCCAGAGATCCCATTCTGGAGCTCCTCACACCACTGAAACTCCCCACCCACCGTCTGCTGACCTTCACACAGATCTGTCCTGGGGGTGGCAATGCTGAGACACAAAACCTTGCTGGGTCAAGCACTCCTGCCATGAACGCTCCTGCAGCTGTTAACACTTTGCTCCCCACACTCAGGTTAATATTCCCAGCTTCCCATGCCCTCCCCAGGAGCCCAGCTGAGGCAGGGAGTGCCTAACACCCGCCATAGGGAACTGAGGGGTTTCTGTGTTTGTTAGGAAAGACTCACCCCATTTAATGTAGAGCTCGCTTTGGAAATTTCGACTCTCTGGTTGCTGAAGTCAGATTCCAGGCTTTGATACTGATTTATTAGATTTGTAATTAGAGTGTTGATTAGGTTGGCACAGTTTGCTTCAGAAAATACCTGCCCTTGCACCTGTGGAAACAAAGTAATTTTTTAAAAGCCACAAAAAACTGGAACTGTGAAAACAGCATCCCCAAATGAAGCAGCATCAGCGCTTGCACTCCCTGGAGAAATAATTATTGCTAAAAGACCACGTACCTTGAGAAGGAAATGGGTCAGAAAGGTGTAGACAATGTTGTTGTTAAGAAAGGTCCTTTCATCCATCAGAATACATTTGATATATTCTGCAAAAACTGGATCTTCACAGAGGAGCTTCACGCAGTTCTTGGACATCGCAGACTGGCAAGGAGAGAGAAGATGGCAGAGTCAGCACTGGAACTGCAGGCCAGGCCCATGGAGAAATAGCTCAGGTCTATCAGATGCCAGTAAATTGTATAAACCAATTACTGACAATTCTTATTTCCCACTTTCCTGAGATGAAGCTCCTTCCCCAGAAAGGCCAGTTAATCCCCCTCAGGCTGTATGGGAAGGGACAGAGCCTCCTGATCCATGAGCCAACCACAGGGCCCTCTGCAATCGTAGCCAGACCTTGACACCTCCTAATTTTCCCTTCACCATCCATCCCAGTGCTTGTGCTCCATGAAAAGCTGGGATTTCAGAGGCAGGATGAGGAGCTTTCTGCACACCCAGCACCGTTACTGGGGGGAGTTGCTGTGTTAAGCTTTTGCAGGAGACAGGGAGCAATCCGAATTTAGCAGAGCTTCTCAAGACAGCAGTAACAGAGGCAGAGTATTTCATTAACCACCACCCAGCAGTTCCAACTGTGGGTTCTTTGCTCCACGTTCAGTGTGTTTTGCCTGTGTTTCCATTCTGTTGGTTCTGAGTCTTACCTGAGTCTGGCAAAGCTCAGTCCAGAGTTTGGGGAAGAGCGCAAGGTGAAGTGGCAAACCTTCATAAGCAACCAGGACACCTGCAGCGGTGGGAGGGAAGAAGTCAGTGTGGGAGAACATCGTGGGAGACACACAAATTCCTCAGAAAAGCAGTGCCAAGGTGCCCTGCCATTTTACAGGATCACATTCAAGCATTTTGTATGATCAGAAAGCTGTAGTGTCTGCGAGGTTTTTACAGTCCATTTAATAAATACATCGAAAAAGTGTGACACACAACAAGCAGAGGAGTGGTTTAGGGATAAAAGGACATTCTCTCATTGCTCCTTGGATGAGATTATTGGTGTGACACTGAGGTCTGTGCACACTGAGGAACTCGCCCTCGAGGTTGTGTGGGAATATAAAAATTAAAATATCATCAATTAACTGCCATTGTTGAGACACTGAGGATTCAGGATCTGATCCAAAGCCGTTTAAATTGCCAACCACCCAGAAACAGCCTTAGTGAGTCCTGTCTTAAACTCCAAATGTACAGTAAGACTGAATTCTCAATGGTTACCTCAGCTCTTTTCTGGACAGGCCTGAAACATTCCAGTCATGTGGGTATGGCTGCACTCTCTTATAAACAGATTAACAGTTTTGTGGATAAAAATAATATCCAAACACCTTCCACAAGCTCTGCTTTTTCTTAAAAACCCTCAATATAAAACTTAGCGGAGAAGGACTCGGAGCTGTCACAGAAAAAAGAATCCTTTGTCTGTTTCACATCGACACTTACTCATTTTAACTAAAGTTTCAGTAAACTTTTCACAGTTGATTGCAACTCGACACAGGAGGTGGATGAACTGGTGGTAGGAGAAGAAATAGTCCAGCAGCATCCGGTCGTAAACATCGTCTTTGCCCTGAAGATTTAAGAGAGCCTCATTTAACCTCCAAAGCCACGGGACAGCTCCCAGATTCCCCTGAGCATGTCCCTGCCTGTCACCTGCCCTGCACTACAGGAAAACAGTGGTAATCTCCAGGTGCCTCCTCACCCAGGCCTTGGCAAGCACCAGGGTGGGATAGGAGGAGGGATGGCAAATGCGATTCCCTGCCAGGAAAATCTCTTATTGGAGGGCTCGGAGCCAACACCGAGAGGGTGCAAAGCTGTGCAAATACCACGGCTCCAAGAGGACAAGAGAAGAATGCAGTAACTTTGTGTCACATACGGACAGCTAAATATATACACACTCCTGCTTTTGAAATCATAGCTTGTCAGTTGTGATCTGTATAAGTCAGAATTTTCTCGAGACTGAGCTTCAGAGCAGAATTTTCAGGCATGTCTCAAACCCAGCGATACATTTATGTCGATATTTTAGTATTTTGGATGCACATAAGCTTAAAATGGCATCAAAGAGCCAAGAGGAAACCCCTAAAACTCAACCAAAAAAATGCAACCTTATACAAAGCAACTGAATGAAGAACGAGCATGCAAAACCACAGGGCAACGTGACTGTGGATGTGGTTCTAGAGGTTTAAAAATATTCTCCTTCCTAACGTATTAGGAATTCGACATAAAGGGTGAAATACTGTGCCATGTAATATGACAACTTTTTAAGTCTAGATATTTACATTATGCAATGTCACTTCGGGATGCACGACGGGGAAACCCACTAGAGACAGTTTTTCTGGCTCTCTAACATCTTGCCAAAGGCTTGGATTACACAGTCAATTTGATGGTGCACAAAGAGACACAGCATCGTTCTGAAAGCTTTAAAAAAGAAGGGTTACTTACCCTACAGTAACCGTGCTTCTTCGAAATGTGTTGCCCACACAGATTCCCATCTACGTGCACATAGGCCCCATGTGCAGGAGATTGGATTCTTTCTGAATAGCTGTGTCCACTGGGGCTGTGCCTGCACCCAGTGTGTCCTTGCGACCACTGTACCTGAGGGCACAAGGGGTATGGCGGCTTCAACCACCACTCAATTCCTTCACCCGTAAGAATCCCCTAGGACAGGACTCGGAATTAGCACAGCAGGAGGGAGCACAGAATCTGTGTGGACAAAGCATCTTGAAGAACCACAGTTACTGGACAGCAAGTAACCAGTTCTCCTGCTTCAAATGATTGTCCATACATATTCCTTTTCGGGTGGGATTCACCTGACCTGACTTTAGCTATCTAAAATCTCGTCACTGGTGTTCCCTGCACTCCGTGGAGAGCGAGTCGCCGCATCCACGCTCAGGAGCCTGGGACAGGAAGGAGGGGAGCTCTTTCTCTCCTTCCCAGGGTAACTATTCATGGCCAGGAGCCCCAGGAAGAGCCGCACGCTGACCTTTTAGATAGGCAAAGTGACGTGAGCTGAATCCCACCGTTGCTGCAGCTGTAACAACGGGACGTGGCAAGTCACTGCGGAGCAGCCCCACCAAAGCTGGCATCCCATCAGGAAGCCCACAGAAGGGAAAATGGCAAGTGGAAAGACTTAAAGCCCTTTATGACATTTCAGGCACTGGATTTTACCCAAACAAGTAGGAGATTACGCCTCAGTCCCAGCTGAACGGACTCTAATGGAACCTGCGGGGTCTCCTTGGCTGTCTGGCAATAAACCTTAAAACAGTGTGAAACCCATCTGGACAATCCCTGGGTGCTGCTTCAATTTCCTTTATAAATGCCACAGACAGACTGGGAAATTACCAAAATGTGCGCTACGGGTTTTTTTTCCTACCACAATGCCCAAACCCTTATGGTGTCTGCAATACGAAGCCGTGTATCCCCAAGGGCAGGGGAATGGTGCTTCTGAAGTGCACATCCAGAATGGAGTATATGAGGACAACACATCTTGAAGAAGAATTATGCTTTGTTTACAAAGAAAAGGTAAATGCATTGAGCTACTGGATTCTTCCAATACTTTTTTAAAAATGGGAAAACAACAGAGAAATAATTCTTTATAGGACCACTCGTTTACGTACCTTGCTGGCTTCCACCATGGTGGGCAAGAGGCACATGTTGAGTTCGGGACGCGGAGGACGAATATTGCTTTTCCCCCCTATTAATTTCAAATTTTCACGACATGGAAAATAAGGTCCAAGAGACACTGTAGTGTAAGTTCGGATAAAATAGGGATATATTAAAAAGGTCAATATTTGATATCGGCAAGGAACACGATAGAGTAATAATAGCGTAAGAGAACTTCAAAATACAATCACCGAAATACCTACTTGGGATATTACTGTGGTGGTATGTACAATGATTGTGCTGTAGAAATGGAACCAGAGTATGTAGGAAATCATGAGGACTTAAAAGTACAAGCTCCTTGAGGACATCTACAAACAAAAAGTTGTTTTTGCTATTACAAATTGTTATTTCTTAACAGCAAACAGTTCAACTTCAGGCTCATGCATTTGCAAACTCTGTCTCGTATCCCTTTCGCCGCAGCTCCGCCGTGAGCAACGCCTGAGTGACACCCCTGACTCCGTGCCCACTCCCTTCACCTCTGCCCCTGGGAGAGACCCTGCTCAGTGCTGCAGCAGCCACCAGGGAGGGGCCAGCTTGGAGAATGAGAACCTCAGTGAAATTACCCTCTTTGCTTCTTCTTTAACAGAGCAGCTTTGACTCCTGGAAAATGGCAACCAGCAGCAGTCAGGACAACGAGAAAATACTCAAAGTAGGGCAAAATGCAGACAAATCACACCAAAAAAAAGGTATTTTGGACACAGTGTTAGGCCTTTATCAGCAATCCATTCAATAGTATTAAAAAAGCCTAAACTAGAAAAAACCTGGACCTTTCTGAAATAGCTCCGCTAAAGCAAGAGAGGCGTTTGTATGTAGTATCTGTGTCTACACTTCAAAAAGCAAATCCATTCCCTTCTACAAGCTATTTAAGCTTTAGTTCCACTATTACCCTTCACAGTACTGAATCATAAAAATGCAATGTCAGATTTGGGATTTGACTCTAAACTCAGTGACTAGAGAGTCACTGAACTGAGGAGTTACTCCTCAGCCATGTCCCCTATCAGGTGGCAAATCGGTCTCCCAAAGTGACCTGTGCCTTTCTGTGCCCCTGGTGTGCGTTGCTAACTGAACACGGGAATATTCGGCGCAGCCTGACAAACCCAGAGCTCTTTGGAGTAGGAACATCGGTACTGATGCCCTGACAGTATCACACCAGCAATCCCGACCTCCAGAGCTTCTAGCAGAGCACGTGCGCTAGCGGCATTTCCACCTCACAGCAGGTGCCAGGGCAGGACAGGTCCTGCATGGCCAGGACTTACCAATGCAGGCGTTTCTAAGCTCGGGAGGACTGTAGGAATTGAGCAGAGTTAAGAGCTTATGGGCAAATTCGATCCGCTCCTGCCACTGAATGAGAGCTTGCTTCACATCTGCAAATGCAAACATCCCAGGAGGCTGCTTAGCTCATGGCTCAAAAGCTCGTTAAATAAAGCACAGAACTTCACTGCTGAGGAGTCTCTTTTTCTTCTACCCTGGTCTTAATCCACCTAGGAATCTGTTAAATCTCACCGGTCTACTGCTATTAAATTTACGAAATCTAGTTTTGTATTAAGTCAGTAAGTAATTTAATAAGCAACAATTAGCAGCCACATACTCTACTGTACAGTTTTTAAAAACAGCTAACAAGCAAGACAAAACACTAGGGTTTGGGTGAGGAAAACTAATTTAAAGACAAGAGTTATAATCGAACCTTTTCTTTGCAGATAGGGACGTGTGGATTTCAGAACCGAAAGGAAAATGGACAGAAGCTCGACCAGGTCTCCAGTCACATGGCAAGCTGTGGCCTCGTGATACATCATGTGCAACGTGTTAAAGGACTGGAAGGAAGGGAAAAAAATGCCAAAACTTTATGTTGCCAAACTAAGGTACCTGTTAGCATTCCTCTTTTTATCCTGCAGATACATTTTCGTTTATTTTATGTTCAAGGTGCTTTATACTCCAAAAATGTAAGGTGTTGGATATAATCACAAAGTTCTTCATTTGTTTTCAAAGTAAAAGGTTTGTGTTACCAGCTGAAAATAATGACCAAGTTTTCACACCTTTATGTCCAACCCAATGAACAAAGTGTCCTTTGAGACACAGTATTTCTATAACCCCGTAATCCCGAACTTTCTTTGCCAGCAGACAAAGTGATACAAGAGGTGCACAAAGACAGACAGATATATGAATCTGGGGAAAAAAAAACGTAGGATTAAGATGGATGCCAGTCATTTTTCAAAATGCTGCTGAAGGATATATGGTTGTACATCAGATGAATTACCTCTCCTTTTATACCCTGTGGGCATCGGTGATTTATAGAAATATTGGGAAGGAAAAGCAACTCATTTCCGAACTGCAAAAATTCTAGCACAGGATGTAAGAGAAGATATTTAATCTGCTGGGGTATTTGAAAGATAAAGGAACAGCAGCCTCAGTCCCTAGAACACAAACCCCTGCCAGGCCCTTTTTATATTACAGTGAAGACAAAAGACACACAGCCACCCCCCTAAGGTGGAAAACTTTCCTGGATGTGACAATTCCTTAATGCAGTTTCTTGTCACCAGGAAAAATCCAGCCAACAAGTGACAATGTAAGGCCAGCTAACATCAAGCTGTAAAGTAGCATCAATTTAATCCAATTCCTAGCAATCCTGTTTTACACAGGATAAATTCATCTTCTATTACACACTCTTCATAAACGGAATTATCCATTGTTAGTACAGATGAGGGCTAACTAAGCTAAACCAAATTCTTTTTATACATCTCGATGGATGTGCCTGAATCTACTTGTATTTCACATATGGATAACCTCATAGCTCAGTTCCTGACTTTTTACACTCAGTTTACTGGATGGAGGTATTTTCATAACAAAAAGGAAGAGATATTCTGGACTAATTAACTACAATTATTTAATCTATAGGTTTACATTTATAACAAGCTCCTGAGAACTCAATTTTCAAATAGCACTGCACTATTTCTGTAATTCCAGTTCCTTTATACCATACTTTTCCCCAGGAAATGCAAACCAGTGACATAAAAAGAGTTAAGAGATTTTTTTATACAAACCATATAAAAATGGGACTGGAATCAACCTGAAAGCATCACTCAGCCCAGCCACGTGCCTAAAGGCAGACTAAATATCCTTGACAGATGTTTGCTCCAAGTCCTTCTGACGACTTCCAGTTGTGCTGGCTGCCCCCTCCTGCAGCAACCTATTCCAAAATCCCATTTTCTGCGCAGCCACAATTACCTCTGAGCCACTTGTCTTACACCATGGTTTTTCCCAGTTTAATATCTCTCATGAATATGCTGTTCTATGGGTGCCAAGAATAAACTGAATCTTGGTTTTATCCTTTCTCCAACACATCCAGATTTTTATTCTTCTTCTCAAAGGGATCCTGCCCCATGGAGCACTGCCAGTGCTTTTAATAAACACAGGGTCTCATCCATCACCTCGATAATGGAAATGCTGAATGGAATCCAGGATATTCCACTCATCAGGAGATGGGGAATCTGCAGAGTGAAACTGCTGGGAGCAGGGGCTTCACATCCCAACTGTGTTCATTTCACAGGTGCATTATTTCATTTTTTTCCATTCAATTTTGAGCCAATTCTGGCCTGGTCTCATGGACTAAATCCCCTTTTACAACAATTAGATGTGCTCCAGAGATGCATTTTAGGTTCAGTTCCATCAGAAAGAAATCGAGTTTCTGTGTTTCAGACCACTCCTTGCAAACAAAGGCACAGCAGGGAGGAAAGAAAAGAACTGCCTCAGGAAGGTCAGAAGCATTAACCACAACTGCAGCTGAGTACCCTTTCAGTTATTTCTGGTTTTTAACCTGTTGCCTTAACACTTTTTGAACTACTAACAACTGTGTGACTGCACTCAGCCACTCATTCCCAATTACCTGTAATAAAAGGAATGACACCAAAAAAAAGGCATAAATTTATTCCTCTCAGCATAATCTGTTGGTGCTTTTCCCTCTGTCCTGAGAAGCAGACAAACAATTTCCTGATCTTTTTAGTACTATAAAGACATTTTATTAAAGCTGACAGGGGAAGTATACGAGGGTGAGATGTTTGCTCTAATTAAATAATGAAGTAATTACCTCAGTCATCAGAATCAATCCTCTGTTGAACACAACGAGAAGTCTGTCTTCATCAGATTCTAATAATATTCTGAAGGCACTAGGAAAAAAATCCAAACATTGAGAACACTGAAAATCGCATCCCAAGCTTAAAATTGTTATACTCATGCTGTTATTTTGGAAAACAATCCCAAAAAGAACAAAGAAACCCCAAAAGAACATAATTCTTCTCATCATTACCTTCCCCACCAACTTTTTAATTCAAAAATGCCTCTGCCATTGACCTCCTTTATGTTATGGAAAGCAATTTATAAATAACCTTTACGGAAATATTTCCCATACAACCCCTGCAAAACTGTGGAAAATGAATGTACGCTGAAAGACAGAAGTTTATGCTTCTTACATGATACATTTAAATAGATTCAGTCAAGCATATGTTTGGCCTTTTAAATGTCTGAAAACATTTTGATCAGAATGTTTTATGCTTACAGCAGAGCAGAAAGGAAAGGATTATGCTAATGAACGGTTTCTTTCAACATGAAGACTATTTGGGACAACGTGGCTGTGCCCTGTGACAGGTGAGTGCCTGTAGCCCCTCCAGGTAACACAGCCTGTCCTTTCCACAAGGGTTTCAGGGCACCAACAGCTCCATTTCAAACCCCAGCCCTGACCTACACACAGGCCATTTATAGCTCTGCTGAGAATGCCCACGCAGCACTTCCAGCTGTACTTCCCAAGACCAGAAATGAAACACTCGTTGAAGACGCCATACAATAAAACCGTCTCACACAGGCACAATTTCTACATCGCATTTCTGCTCCAAAATAACAACTGCCAACAGGAGCAGCTGGAACTACAGCTCTGCTGAGGATGGAATTCCAGCTGAGCTGCTGGATGAGCACAGGGCTGTACCTTATGAGAGTTGTCCAACAAGAGCGTCCGTCCAAGCAGCGCAGGTAACAGCTTATGGTGGTTTTCTTGAACTGCTTTATGTCCTCTATCTCTTCCTCTCTCATGTCTGGCCTCTGAGCTACAAACAGCTGCATGAGGTTAAACAGCTCTTCCACTGCCTGAAACGCACAGAAATACTTGGTTAGAGCCAGCTCTCTCGCTATGGTATGCTTCAGACTTGATTTCAAAGTTATAAAATTAGATGCTTTTGTTTTGATGCTTCCTAAGAGCACAGCTCACTGTCACGTTCATGTGTACATCAATATACGTACGAAGCAATCTGAAATCCCCATCCCTGGCACCAAACATTCAGAAACTGCTTGTGCCAAAACCTGCTGCGGTCCCATATGCCTGGCAAACACCAAACACAGTGGAGTAACACAGGTTCCTTGCAAGACAAACTGAGACATCTGAGGGGAGACGCCAACGAGGAGAGCAACGGGACTGTCAGTGTGTAAAATTTCTCTGTGAGCTCATCTAAGCAGAAGTTCCAATGTGGAAGGGAAGCTTTGTATTCTTTGTGTCCCTGCCCATCCCAAAGCAGTATTCACTGTGTAATCATTGAAACCCAGGCCTGTGGTCTCTTGCAGCCTCTGTAAGGCTGCTGTTTGAGCATCACACACTGCCTGCTCCAACCAGCACTGCTCTGCTGCAGCTGTCACTGTGCTGTACTGACACGCAGCTCCCACGTCTACCCAAGGTACGTGGGTGCTCCCAAGGGGAACACCAGGCTGTCCTCCCCTGCAATGCAACAGGCTAAATCTTGGCCCTGTTCCAGAAAATGAAAGCAGAGAAGAACCTGGGAATTCCTCCACCTTTGTTAGAATGCAGCCTCCTTTCTAGAGACCACCATCGAAGCTCATTCCTCCTTGTTTCTTATGACTAGGCTGGAATACCGAACAGTGGAAACACCAGTGTCTGCTCCCAGAAAACAACAGCAGCTCTCCAGCTGAACACAAACCAATCCTTTCTAAAGTCCAGCAAACGGATCTAAACACACGAATTCCTTCCAGCTCACACGTAATCCTTTCACCAGGGTGAAAGGGGAGACCCCGGGCGAAAGGGGACACGGCAAGGACAGACCGGCGCACCGCGGGTCACTTACTCCTGGGTACTGACTGGCGTGAGGGGTGAGGTTCTTGAAGGCCCACTGGATGTTCTGGTGAGAAGCCAGCTGCCTGGTGAAGGCAGGGGACTGCTCGCAGCACAGGCGCAGGATGCCGTAGTAGGCGGGCAGCATCCCGCGGTTGAAGAGCACCACATCCTGGTCGTCGTGGTCCGCGAGGATGTAATTGAAGGCAATGTTCTTGGTCACCACGGGGTTCTGCACGATAAGGCGCACGTTCTCGGGACAGTCCACGCACACGTTGTACCAGAAGGACAGCAGGGCCTGCTTGTTGTGGTTGGTGGCGATGGCCGGCTCCGAGAGCTTCGGCTGGAAGAGGTTCCACAAGTCCATGAAGTAAGTGGAGAACATGAGCTTCTCGGTTTTGGAGATCAAACAGTACGTCATGAAACTGAAGTAGGGCACCAGCTTGGTGGTGCCGTGAACGGCGGCGTCGACGTAGAGCTTGGCTCGTGAGAGCAGGCCGAGGAGCACGTTGTAGACCTGGTGCAGAACTACTGTGGTGTCGGGGCTGAGGGGCAGGTCCCGCGTGGGGATGTGCAGGGAGCGGGTCGAGCGGAACATCTGACGGAAGGAATTGCTCGGAATAAGCGACACCAAGAGATAGGCTGCGGCTTCAAATAAAAACAGATTTGTTATGCCTTTGACAGTGACATACCTGCTTAACAGCCATGTAAACAGCAATTAAAACCGCACCGCACGTCCCATTTACAGATTTCAAAGCATTTTACACAATCTGGCATTACTACATTCACACTAGAAAAAAAATCCAAGCGGGTAAGAGTAGTACAAAGCACGTTAGAAGCGCTGCTGGGATGTGCTGCCTACATCCCTGTCTGCTGCCCCGTTCTCCCTGAGCTAACACAATGCATCCCACCGCAGAACGTGATCCCAGATCCCATCACACAGTGCATCCCAGAGGTTCTCCACGACTGAAGTTGTCCAGTGCTCAATCAAGAGGCCATCACCTCCTCAGAGATGGTCACAACTGGACCCTGTTGTGAACTTGTACTTCCAGTTTTCACATCTCCCTCAGCCAGAGAAATGTGTTAAAGCTCAGTGGCCCGTACTGAGGAGTCTCATTTGTAAAAAAATTGACACAGGGAAGGCTGAAAATGTTCTCTGGCAAGGTGACAGTGTGATTCCTGGCAGAACAAACCAGAGCCAGGATACCCTGGAATCTGGGAGAAAGCAAAGGCAGCTTCTCCTTAACCCACAAGTTCAAAGGACTCAGCTGAAGATTACTGTGGAAGAACAACATGTACTACTCCCACCTACTGTACAGCCATCTGATGGACACAATGGAAAACCTCTGGAATTATCTCTTTTCCTTCTTTAGGTTTTCCTGGACCTTGCAGATTGACCACTTAAAATAAAGAAACTACCAATGTATCATTCGAGGTACCAAATGAAAACAGTTTCCATCAAAACTGGTAACATCTCTGGATGAGGCACCTCACTTAGCCCCAAGATTTTAAAACCCAACAATTCTAAACCAACTGGGAAAGGAAGAAAAGACAAACGCAGGAGCATGCAACTCACTGCAACAGGTGGCAAATTTTCTCCAATTAAAATTCACTTACAAGTTCTCACTCGAGGGTAGTTGTGTGCCAGGAGGAAACGTTCAACCCAGTTCTCCATGTTCTGCAGGACCCAGCTGTGAGCGAGTTTGTTCCGAGGTGTTTGCACAGCCAGCCAGTCCAGGCACTGCGAGGGGTTGTACTCAATGACCTGAAGGACAGGGGGAAAAAATCAAAAGGAATACATTAATCTTCCTACTATGCACTGATTGTATTAAAAAACCATAAAATCACTTTCAACGTTTCTTATTAAAATCACTTAGGGCTATCAAAGCATCTGCAAGACTGAACTGCTCTGCACACAAAGAAAAACTTACTAAATTTTACTGGTTTGTGCTTCTGAACCTCGTTCACAGTCCTGAAAGTTCAGTCTAAGCCCAGGAAATTACTCTGCCTATTCTTTCTGCATATTGTGAGATATTTAGGTGTTGAAATACTAAGCACTAAGATGGAACAACCTCATCTTTATAAACAAGTATTTTTAAAAAATATCTAACACAAAACCTTAACAGTGAATCTGTATTTTTATAAGTTACATCAAAAGATCATAAATGCTATGCAAAGATGTTCATGCAGCTTCATGCTGAGGGTAACAATTACATTTTTCATTGCATATACAATTTCAAGGAATAAATTCATCCAGCACTTTCCAAAGGCAATGAGTGCTGTTGTGCAGTCAGCAAACCTTCAGAGAATAAGGAGAAAATGAAGCTTGCTGTGCTTTTCTGGCTCTGTGTAGCTAGAAATCTGTTGACATGAGGTCAATAAATGCAGGTTGTTCTTTTGTTAGTTTTTTTTGGTTGTTTTTTTTTACCTCAAGGCCCAGGTGCCCAGACAAGAATAAATTTTACCCCAAGGAATCAGAGTGGTAACTGAGTTGCTGAAGCTGTTCTCAGTTCCTCTACTCCACCTGAAGAGTACAAGCAGCTGACATGACCATAACTCTGCTCATAAAATTTTAATCTCTTTTTAAAAATAAACACCTTAAGAACAATCTCCTCCCTTTACTTAGAAAGGACAAATTGCTCTGTCAGGTTTCCTAGGGAATGGCTGGAGGGAATGTCCAAGAAAGAGACAATCATTTCCCAGTGTCTGCAGAGCTCCATCACTTTTTAAGGACTTCTGGAAGCTGCAGAGGCTGTAAAAGTAGATTCTACACCCAAGTGCATGCACCCACTGCTGGGTCTCACACCCCTGCCTGCACATTTTATATCCCTGGAGCTGTGTCACCAGCTGGGTGTCACTGTGCCCCGAGAGATGTGCTGTTTGAGCTCCCTTTACCTGAGGTGCAGCACTTACAGCTCATCCATCACATCACTGGCAGCCCTTGTGATGCTACAGCTGCTCCTGAGCAGGAGGAAGCCCTTTGGAACAGCAATCCAAGCCCACAGTGGCCCTGCCCCATATTCAAAGGGAATTAAAGGCAATGAGCTGCTCCTCAGCAGTCTCCAGACTGACCATGCCGCTCTCAGCCAGGAATGAAGACACGAAATCCTCCTGGGAACTCAGAGAGCAGGCAGGTGAAGGGAAAGCTTTAATTGCTCATCTATGGCTCAGACCAAGGAATTCATCCCTGTGCTGACTTGGCTAAAAAGTCTCTCTGTCATTTTAGAAACACAAGCAAGGTTGGTCCTGCACACAGCAATTATCCAGCAGCCTCGGTTTAGCGCTATTTTATGCGTTCAAAGGTTTAATGGACGTTTAAAAGAGAACCAAAAATGTCAAATGAATATCCAAGGAATCTGTCCATAAAGGCCAAAAAGATCCACAACCAAATGATGGGTGTTGAAACATTTTACAGGCCTTGCAAGAGGATAACTGAGAAAATTATGTGGAATTTGTCTAGAAAAAGCATTCTAGGCCCTTATTATAAATCAATTAATTTATAATCAAACTAAAATTTGAAGTTAAACTGAAAGAGCCATTAACCCTATGCTAAGTTACAACAGAACTTTTTAATGTCTATTGGCTGTTGCTGTTGATTCAGAAGAGGAACGGTAATAAAAAAATCATGGACTGATGTAGGAAGGATGACAACAAAATGCAAAAGAGACATAGAAGAACCAAGAAGAGAAAGACGATTTAGCTTCTGTTTTATTTTACATATTGTACCTCCCATATCCTCTGCAGAATGTAGGAAGCAAAGGGTGGCATTCCTGGAGGTCCACCAGCAAATTCCATGAGCATGGTGAGCAATTTGAAAAAAGGATTGGCTGCCTGTAATGCAGAAAAGGGAAAAATACCCAATTTCATCTATTTAATTTCATCCACATTTTTAAGAGTATTTTTTTAAAAACCCCAATGTCTGTAAGATTTCTGTGGACTTCAGACATGAACATTTATAATACTTTAATCCCTTACTACTTAATCTGTAGATAATCCATATATAGCTATAAATTAAGTTACTGGTTACAGTCATTGCAAAGGAACAGGATCATATGGCAGGATCAGTCTAGGAGAAATTATAGGAAATATATGTATTTTATATGTATATATATATGTATGTATGTAGTACAGGAAATATAGACATTATTCTGGAAAAAGGAAAGAATCAAGCTGTCCATTGTTGAAACATTTACCAATTTATCCTGGTTTATACTTACAGAAGACTTCACTGGCTCAGGTAAATTAGTATTTTTATGTATTTACATAACATGGAATATGGATCCTGGGAAGTTTATTCAAATTCAGATTTTGAGGTTTTACACTGCCAAGACTCACCCAGCTTTTAACAATGTTTCATCAAAGTGGTCACAACCTAATTATATATTTTGCATCTGGAATCCATTTGGAACTCTCAGCATTTCTGTTACTACCAGGGCAGGAATTTACTCTGAATGAGAAATGTGTTTGCCAGCACAGAACTGCACAAGAGTGCCCCAAATCTTGAACAGACAGATAACGAGTAATTATCTCCACTTATTCTTGCACACAATAATTTAATGTTACCAACTTTTTAGAAGAAATTCATACTGGTGGAGAATCTAGAAATGTTATTTGATTTGAATAAAACTTTCACCCTAAGTGGCGCAGCAAATTTCTCTTCTACAAAACTTCACCAACAGTGCAGTTGGTTGCACAAAACTTCCGTGGATCATCTTCCACGCAAGAGTTTTGATGAGCAAAGGATTATTTCTTTGATTTAAACCAGGAAAACATGACTACAGATTATTTACTAGACAGGTGGTTGTGTTTACATACCTCAGGAGTCAGCTTTGCTATGGATGTGAACAGCATGGACACAATCTTGAAAAGAAAACACACAAAACTCACTTAGACTTGAGTTTATTCAGTTAAAATACTAACAATTACCCCATGACACTTGAATTAGAGGAGATTTCAATAGCTGCAGGTCCCTGCTACTCACGTGCTCTGCGAGGCGATTGTTGTACCGGCACAAACTGAAAATGAGGTTGCAGGTTTGCCTGATGTTGATCCCATCACGGATATGTTGAAATAAAAAAGGGAAACCCTGCAACAAATAAGCAGATCCAGTACACTGCTTACAGCTACACAGCACAGAGGGTTTGGGAGGCTAAAGCAGGCATTTTTCACTTGGTTACCTTTCCTCCTGTCAGTGCTGCCATGTCGTTTTGTGACAAGGTCAAATGCCTAAAATACAAAAGAAAATAATCATTTTACTTCAGCCATGATTATGGTTAGGGAGACACTCAGGACCGAGTGTCAGTTCATATCCCTTCAGTATCACAATATACAAGAGACATAAAGGTGTTGAGGTAAAACTGAACCAAAAAAAAAAAAAAGGTTGTATTTGAATGAGATAAAAAAAGAAAACCAAATGTGGGCAATTGAATATGTTCAAGTATTAAACCCAAGTCTTTCAGTTGGTCAACAATGACAACCCCTTTTTAAGTTATTAAAAATATAATGGGCTCATATACAAGCTTATTTATGCTGTTAAAAAAGCCCACAAGAAAACCCTCAGACAAACCCATGGAACCTCTGACTCCTTTCTGAACTATAAATTCTAAATTGATTATCTCAGAAGCTCTTGCCTTTCTGAGCGCGACTGTTCCACCAGAAGAGCAATCAGGGCAATCATCTTCTCAAGTGCAGCAGGCCTGTATTTCTCTTCTGCTAAAGAAAGGATGTCTTCCTCTTCCTCCTCTTCCTCCCCTTCTTCCTCAGAAAGCACTTCAACCTGGGGCTAAGGAAAAAATGGAGAACTTCAGTGTGGACATTTTGAGCCTTCATTTCAAAGGGCCTTTGCATATCCTGTCTTTTATTTCAAAAACTTCATCAACTTGCATGAATCAAACCAGGTAAGTGTCTAATCAACTGATTTTCCCATTGAAACATTCACTTTGCATAAGCTAAACTGTACTACAAATGAAAGAGGCAGGCTGGCTGAAGATAGGGTCTATTTAACAAAAAAAACCAGGTAAATTTAAAAACTTAAGTTGTTCAAGAGGAGGAAGTAATCAACTGTTAACAGCATTACCATTAGTATCAAGTTAAGGGCAACTTTAATTGCTTTTACTCAGTACCTATTTCTATACTAAACAATAATAGTTCAATGTATTTTTTTAAAATATTATATTCACTTTAACATTGAAAAAAATGTGGAAGTGAGGCATTTTTAATTTAAGAGCTGAAAGATGACTCAAGACACACAGCAGTAAGGATCACAGGTGTAAAACAGGAAAGATTAGCTCTTGTTCCATAAAACAGTCACACTTACATTCTCAGGCCCTTTGGTTCCCATGTAGAAATGGACCATTGTGGATATGGCTTGCAGAGAGAGCAAGAACTGGCTCTGAAAAACGCAGGCACGCGATTACTCGCAAATACCCTCGTGCACGGCCACCACCAGCTCCCCAAACCCAAGGCTGTACTCACTTCCTCCTCTCCCATTTTGGCAAACTCATAAAGGAAGGCAAAGTACTCGGTGAGGTGCTTGCTGTGGGGTTTGACGCCGTGCTCCATGATGGACAGCAGCGTCTTCACGAAGCGCGTGACGCACGAGCGGCTCCCGATGTCCTCCACGGGCCCGTCCATGTCATCCGAGCTGGCAGCAACAACGACAGCCAGGGTGGGTATTTCCCACGGCACACAGAGCACAAAAGTCATCCTCAGCCACAGTCCACACAAGGGGATTCACCAAAATTCCTGCTCTGACCCCTATCCACAGCCTGGATAACGACACTAACACTAGGCACTCGAAATGCTGAAAGGTGCGTCGAATTAAGTGTTCTGAATCAAGATGCCGCTCAGGAAAAGAGCTCTTAGAACAACAGTATTGGGGATCTCCTACTTAAAATGATCCTCCTGATCTGCTTGTTGAATTTCATGAGAATGCAATTACAGCTATGGAGCCAAGGCAAGGCACCCTCCTGAGCACAGCCCTGCAAGGCAGAGAAGATCCACCTTCAGCCTCAGCCACCTGCACAAGGCTGCATCTCGCCACTGAACAAAACCAAGCCACAGACTCAAGTAAGGCTTCCAAGGCGAATTAAATTCGACTTTTTGCCATGGAAATTGTATCTTCATGTCCTCGGTTTTGATGTGGCAGCATAGTTGTTATTAACTCCGCCACTTTCGCTTTTGGGGAAAATTTATTATCACAATCACAACCTTAACACAAGAGGAGCAAGAAAAATCACTTTTTTCTTCTCATCATGTATCAAAAAGCGTTTAAGTATTTCATAACTAGAGATAAAGTGACAGTTTTCCTGATAATAAGCAGAGCAAAGGAGAATCCAAGAGGGTCCTTCCTCATTTTGGACAAAACCTGTGATTTAGTTATAGGATTAACTGCTGATCTCCAAACTCTTTTTGCTGGATGAACAAAAAAACCTTCCACCTTTGTGCCTCCAGATCCAATTCACAGTAGGATTCTCAAGTGAGTTTCTCACTCTAAGGAGTGAGATTTACACTTGGCAGTGTCCAAATGAGAGGGAAAATAAAGACCATGCTGAAGACCTGCTCTAAGGGAGCAAATGTTTCAAACAATTTGCCACTGCCCTTTCGCAACGCTGCTGGTATTTTTAAATAAACCAGAGCAGTTTGGGCAGCAAGACGAAGAACAATTAGAACATGACTGTTTTGAGTGACTCATTAATAAAAGCAGCTGCAGCAATGCAAGGAATGAACAGAAGTTTGCAGGGGGTTTATTTTACCAGTCTTCCATTCCTGGCTGCAGATAAAGGTGTGCATGCACTGGCCTCAGCCTCTGGATCACGTGGATACACAAGCGCTGGAACATCTGCAGAGGGAGAAGGGAATGAACTCCACACCTTCAGTCCTTTACAAAAAGGTCAATATGTCATTCCTAAGCAAAGAATATTCTGTCTCCGAGTCCCACTGCCAGCTCCTCACAGGTTCAAAGTTTGAAAGACAAAGCTGAGATTGCATTTTAACAGAAGAGTCAAACCTGGTTGTTATGAACAGATCTCATGGAGGAACCCTAAACCCAGCTTTTAATATTGGTGTGCACCGAAACGTGACTACTTTTTTTTTTTTTCTATCTCTATTTTCTGAAACATTTTGATATTTTTGGCAAGATGGTTTTTAATTTTGCTGCTGGCTCATAGGAATTCATGTGGAAATTTAAAGCATTCATGAGGAGAAGACTTTGCCTAAGACCTTGCATACAGTTTCCTCATGAAATATATTCTTTTACTGATGCATTGCATACAAAAACTATGCATGGGTGCCGTATGGAAACATCACTTTAATAACCAGAAATCCAACTGAAGAGTTCAGGTGAGATAAAATAACTGTTAAAGTTCATACCTTAACAACTTGCAAAGAAAGCTCACTTGTAAGTGACACTATTAATAGTTGGATTTGTGAATGTCCAAATGCTACTATTATAGGGGCTTTTTTTCTAAAGCATTTCCAGAAAAGGGTATTAACAAAGCTTTGTGGTACAACATTGTAAAATTACCTCTCCTCACAAAAATTTACTACAGAAGTTTCAAACTGGAGCTTTAAGGAGTACTAAATGTAAACAGCTGGATTTTTTTTGTTGTTTTCTGAAGGTAGAGCTTGATGAAGTACTGTTGAATTAATTCAGAAGAATCCCAATTTTTTACGCAAAGCGTTCAGATTTGCAGAGATAATGAGGGAGCCGTAGAAACCTTACTTTGCATCTACTGTGATTTAGTGGCCCTGACTGTACAGCTATGCTGGGGTTGTTTCAAACAGTAACACTCCCACAGCCAAATACCTTCCCTAAATCATCTACCAAGAATGGAGAAGACCCAGACAATTCCAGGTATTCAACAAAACTGTCAGAGTCACAGCAGTCATAATTGTCTGTTTCTGGTCACGGGTCAAGCAGTCACCTGACTTGGAAAGGAACTTTTTTTTCTTACCTGCCTCACAATCTGATTGGGACACTTTATTAGAATCTGCATTGGCCACCAATCATCATCAGCCATACGATCCAAAAACCACTGCAGAAGATACATACTGTGTTAGTTTTGTTCCACACTTGCTCTAGTCCAATCTTCTTTTTTGCATGATAATAAAGTCTGAAGAGAAATCGATGTTACTATTATTAAGGAATAGGCAAGTTTTAATCCAAGGGAAATCTAAAAGTCTTCTGTGCATGAAGGAATAAAGAAATAAAGATCAATAGCAATAAACAGCAATATAAATTTATAGCTGGTATCTTCTTATCCCTGTGCTCTGCATGCCATTAGAAAATTATGTGGAAGAACGCACTTATCCTGCAAAGTGATGTCAACAGCATAAGAACTATGCTTACAATAACCTGGAGAATTTTGTAGCAGAGCGATAGGATTAAACAGAGCTTCCCAAGTTGGATCCCTTTTGCATTTTAACACGTGGAAAAGCCTCACGGCCTCCAGGGACCCAGAAAGTATAAAACTATGAGAGAACGACTCATTCCAAATCAGACTCAGCAAATAACACAGCTCAGTCTTCCCAGAATTTTGAGTCACAAGGAAAAACAGTTTAAAATAAAGAATCAATGTTCTTACTTTTATTTTAATTCTACCTGAGTATTCTCTACCATATTGAATGTCTTTACTCAAACATCTTAGGACTCCACCTCACTGAGACAACTGCACACCCAAATACTGAATGTCAGATAATTTATCAACCTAGAATCCACGTATAAAAGAATAATGGATTTAATTCCTTTCTGCTGAATAAAGTCTAAGGCAGGACACAGTCTGTGCTGGGCTCCTTGTACATTTAAATTATCACAGAAACACTCTCCAACTTTTCCTCAGTATCTCAAAATTGCTTTCAATGAGACCACACCAAATTCTCTGTCTTTCCATGTCTCTTGTGTGAGTTAACTTAAGCATGTCTTAAATTACACAAATTACTACACAATAATTGATCAAATCAAGAGTTTGTGACACTGGCTCTCTCTTATTCCAGTGACAAAACAATTTTAGCCTGTGGTCTCAACATAGGTTTCTGTAAATAAAGAACTCATTCCCCAGGATCTGCAGCAATCAAAAAGGATGAATTTCATCTCATAGAGCACAAACATACAGTAGTTCATAGTCCAAAATATTCCAGGGATACGAACCTCCAGGAAAGTTAAACAATATATAGAAAGTTGGTTTGTACTTTGCTGAGTTCCTAAGTCACTTACTTCACAAGCTGCCTGACTGTTATTAAACTGTTTTGTTAACAGTTCAATCCACTGAAGCATTGTAGGCTGTGAAAAGAAATACAGAAAAAACTGTAACTTCAAATAATACATTCCAGTGTAATCTTTAAACATTTCTAAATGGTTTAGAACAGCACCAAATCTTAAGAATATGATTATAAACAATAAACATTTTATGAATTATTAATATGTTGCTCCAACAGATAAATACCAGTCCATACATTTTTACATACACATGATATTCCATTGTGCAGTGCACACTATAACTGTGGCAAATGACACTCTAAACATTAACTTTGCATAGTATATGGCAATTTTACAGCTCAAAATCCCACTTTTAAAATGGAAAAGTACAGATCTGCTTTTCACTAGGTTCATGCAGCTACTTAATGAGAATTTACAAGTAAATCGAATACCTTTTCCTTTGAATGAATAAATGTCTCTAGTACAAAGGAAGTGCTTAACTGGAAAAAAAAATGGCACCATTAATTTAGAATGCATGAATTAAAATGACAACAAGGAAACAGTTAAGAGAAGATGAGATTCTTTGGAAATCCTTACCTTTGCTGTCATCAGAGAAACCGCTTTTGGATCTGGTAGTGTACTTGGGATGCTACTACACAACTGCCACATAAACCTAGAGTCAGTAATTTTATTTGTTAATTAAAATAAATAATGATAATCTGCAAGAAGAAAAGAAGCATTAATATTACATTTTAAAAGAAAAACTTACCCAAAATATGTATGTTCAAAAATGTTCTTGTCTTGAAGGAACTGCATGTTATCATGCCATATCCACTGAAGAAAAAATGCTACCATCAGATACAAGAAAGCAGTTTATTTCACTACTTAAGCATGATTTTAAAAATCTTTAAATGATTCCAAGGCTTAAAAACCCCGAATTTTTTCTGTATGAAAAATTATTCCTGAAAGCACTTTCTTTAGTTTAAAGAATTGGCTTGAAGCTGTTTTACTCATACTAAAGCGAGTGTTGGTTTTGCCTGTCGTGGGACCGCCGAGCTTCAAACCTTCTCCTCTTTCTGCAGCCTCATTCTTACAATTTAATTATTCAGAGTTTTGGACTAAAATTTTGAGAACAAGAAGTTTAAAAAGAATCACAGCTGAAGTCTAACACAAAGCTTGATGAGCTCTGAGGACTTCTGATAAATTCCTAAAGAGCAAGATTTGAATCTCCATCATTAAACCAGAACAGGATTTCATGCCATGTCCCCTGCTCCTCTCTCTAAAGTGTTGGTTTTGATCACATCAATTCATAGGAATTTTCACAGCAATACAGTTTAAATATTAAACTCTGATAAAATCTATTAATATTTTTAAGGCCAAGGAGGATAAAAGCATGATTTGATTTGCTGGCTAGGAATGAAGAGACATTTTAAATGACGAACCCAAAATGTGGCAGATGCTGAAGCAACATTTCTGGCCAGAGGGAGAAGGGACATTAGATTTTTCAGGTGGTGAAAAAGGATTTATCCCATATACAGGACAGAATGAGAAAACATCTAAAATTCACGTAAATTGTAAATCCTAATTCCCTTCCTATCCCATGACAATCTCCTAAAGAAGACAGTGAAATGAAAGGACTGTCACCTCAGTGATTTAAATTATTTTTGCTTTCCTATGTTTATTCAGATTTCTGATGTGGTTAGGGCCTCCTAGAGCGTTTTAAAATTGGTGTTAAAACAAATCAACTTGTACCTCCAGCAATTCTGATGAAACATCAAATTTGTAGTCTTTGCCATTTTCCTCCTCGGGCTCCATCCGTTTATAAAACAGCATGTAAGCACTGTGTGTCTTGGAGAAAAAAACATCTGTATAATTTTTGCTTTGAGAGAGAAATCGTGAAATCAGAAATATAATCACAGAGCAAGGGTTCAGAAGAGAAATACCTTTTCAAAGGAGAAGTCCATAAACTTATCAGTAACAGAATCGTAAGTTTTTGTCTGTCAAGAAGAAAGCAAAACCATTAATTACAAGCTTTTTAATGCTTTAGTTTCTAATAGTTTGTGATAGCTCACTTGCACTTTTATTTCATGACATTTATGAGGGTTGCTGACAATTTAGTTCTTGCTCAAAGCAGTCTTGTCTCTTTTTTTTCTTCTACAAATGGCCTCTTCTGAATTTTCAAAGCCACTATGCAATACTCTACCTCCATCCCAAGCAATTTCCTGGCTCATCCATCTCACTGACACCTCTTCTTCAGAGGCACCCGAAGGTATTTTATCCAGGTGCCAAAAAGAGGAATTTTTTTGGTTTTATTTCAGCGTATTGTCTTTCCCAGACAAAAGAAGTTGTCTTATGCACAGGACTGCTTTAGTAAGATACTGTGTTATCTATAATGTGCTTTTTATCACGTACACTGCTGTAAATAATGATCAATTCAGGCACAACCTGGAACATTTGAGTGTTGTTTGTAGTAATAACGTGTAAAAATATTCCAACTGATGTCACAGGCAGCGGCACAAGGCATAGACAAAGATCAAAATGCCCTTTGTTTCCAAAATACACCTAAGCTTGAAGTAATTAGTCCTTCATCAATGGTCTGAGCTAAGCAGCCACCCCAAGCAAGGATCCCTAAATTAGCTTCAGACTCACTTTTTTGTACCTGAATAAATGGCATGATAAAAACCAGATCTAGTAAAGAAATACCTCTTGGTTGGAGAGTCACTTCACTAATTAACTTTGCCTCATCAGTAACACCCGTCCTATACTTCTGACAGCTTCCTTTTAAAGCCTCACACAAAGGCCTAGGTTGTAACAGGTTGTAAGAGATACTGGAAGAGTTGAACGTGACAAAAATTCAGGTCACAACTTACAGTCATTTCTCCACCAAAACATTCGGAAGCGAGCTGGGCAGAATCGAAGGGTTTAACTTCAGCATCATTGAAAAGGTACCTGCAAGGCAGAAAGCAGCTTTGAAACAACTGCTGCTCATCTCTAGGGCCAAATAAAGCCTAATGAGCATTTCCAGTGATTCCTCAGATCGAAATATTCCTATTATTCGTTTCCAAAGTCTTGTTTAGATCCCAGCAAATGCAAATCTGGTGCCAAGGTGACTTTCTTCTAATAACATCCAATGAGGAGGTACTGCTGTGGATCCCCGCTGGAGCAGGGATTAGGTCATGAGCTGCTCCTGTTTCAGAAATGCTCTGGCTATTCTAGAGAAGAAGGATAGAGGAAACCTTGTCTCCTATTGCAGGGCTCCAGTGAGAAATGGAGAAACCACAGCCCAAAACAGCAGGCAGAGTGTTCCCTGCTCTCTTCTGTCTCCCAGCAGGACCCTCCTCCTTTCCATGCTCGTGTCCCTTCCCTTGCCCAAATCCTACAGAAATGGAGCTGGATGCTCATCCAAGGTACCAAGCAGATTTCAGGAAGGACAATCTAGGAGATCTTTTGTACTGAAACAATCCAGACCTAGTCCCATCAGGAAGCAATCCTGGGCTGTGCCGAGGCCAGCACAGCATTCCCTGCCACCCCTGTGTCCGAGGGACCACACGGCTCTCCTGGGCCGATAAATTCATATCCTCACAACTATCAAATTCCAACACCCTGTGCTTCCCAGAGGAACCTACGGGATGCATCCCCTATATCACTGCACCTGACAAAGCCAACAAGCTCTAGTCACTAAAAATACAGAAATATAAATGCCACAGCTCACCACTTGTTGTTTTTGTAAGCATGAGGATTGACAATGTCCCTGATGAAACTGTAGTAATGCCCCCCATCTGCTGTTCCTGTGTGAACTGTCACACCAATCAGGTCATACTCGTAACTCTCAGTTTCCTTCAGATAGCCACCATCTTCCTTAAAACCTGAAAGAATTCAATACCATATTTAATCAGTTATTTCCTAAACACCCAAACTTCAGCATTAGCAACAAATCCTATGTAACTATTTGCAATTCCTCTCATACTTTACGAACAAATATAAGATTAATTCAAATTAAACCGTATTTGAAACCAAAACCTGGCCATTCTTTTCATGTGAAATACAGCGTGTGACTTGGGGAATATAGGTTGATTAAAGCTATATTTGTTTTTATTTGCTTCTGTTCTGCATACAGGAAGTGAATACACAGAGAAATACACAGTGTATACACAGAAAGAGTGCCAAAGCTCGCTGAAGCCATTTTGTGAGCAAACCTTCTTTCCTGTCGTTTTTTCCCATGAGGAAATCTTCAGTGTAGGGCGTCATATCCAAACGTAAAGGGAATGAAAAGTGAGTGTTGACTTTCTCCTTCATCATGGTCACCATATTAAATGTATATCTCATGGTGTTGAAGCTTAAGATACGAGGTAGTTTCTTAAAACATGCCCTGAAGGGTCAGAAAAAAACCAGAATTTACAAAAGCTTACTAGGGTTGAATTGTATTTTTGCACAGATTTTAAACATTTATTTCAAGTGTGACACTGGAGATCTGTTGCTAAGACATAAATATAAAATTCAGCTCTTAACAGTGCCCCAGAGCAGGGCAGACTGACTGGCAGCAGGAAGGTCAAATTTAGCCCATTAAACAATTCTATTTAGGCTGTCACTGCACCTTGGAAGAAACAGCAAATCTACTCACATGGCAGGAATCAGTTTTCTAAAACAGTATCGTAAAATAAGCCATGAATGAATTCAACAGCACAAATCCCCTCACTGCAGGGAGTTACCACCTTCCAAAAGACAAATTTCAAGGCAGAACATCTCCTGCATCAAATCTCATAAAATCTGCAATAATGATTTTCTACTAAGTTACTCTCTCCCCCATGTCATTTAAAACAAGGTTTTCCAACTGCAACAAAGAAATTTCTTAGCTGCAATACCAAGACAACATAAAATTTTAATTTACTTTCTCTTTATAAGCAGACTTTGCAAAACATGGAAACATTTTTAAAGCCACAGATTTTAATTTAGAAATTGAGGGTGACATGAAACCCAAGCAATTATCCTGCATAATGAGTAACCAACCAACCAACCTTTGAAAGCATGTAGTATTTTAAGCCAGGACTAAATGTTTCAAAAGGTACTAATTTCTGGGGTCTTTTTTAAGTTAAAAAAAAGTAATGAACATTTTCCTGTGTCTTTTGCTAAGATACTTTAGATCCTTTATTTTGGAAATTTGATTTCCTCCGAATTTCTGATTTGCACAAGGATCACATCCTTCTAGGCCTTTATGGTATAAACTGAACGAAAGAGCAGTTCTGTTCCATCTGAAGGATTACTGTCATTCCAAATGGAATTTCAGTGATAAAAAGAAACATTCAGAATATTTATTTCTCCTTCGCCACACCTTTTTTCAGCCCGCACTTTCTTCCCACAGTGAGAACACGTGTACATGTTGTCACCTTCCAAGGTATCTTTAATTGTTACTTCATCAAGAGATTCCTACATGGAACAAACAAAAAAGGAGTTTACATTTATCTTGGATATCTGTATCTTGTGCTTACATGGCCTGCTTTCCAAATCCCTCCCTTTCAATCTTACTTTGAGTTTAATTAACATTTCCATAAGTTATGAAAATAAAGTCCCCAAATTTTTCACAGAAGAGCACACACCTGAACTGAGAGAAGAGTTTGACAGGAAAACCAGTTCCTAACCCATACACAAAATTAAGGAGTCAACTCATAAAAATGGTATTCAATATTCCAAGCTGTGTCAAAGAATTCAAATCCTTTAAATTCAAATTTCAAGTGTGGGGACTAATGGTTGCTTAAAAAGCTTGAAAACATAGAATTACGCTAGCGTAAATTTAATTTACTTCAAATTAACTTCATAAGCAGCAGTACTTGTAAACGTTCAATCTTTTGACATTTACAATTCTCATATAAAATGACCACAGCATGATTAAAACAAGCAAATAGCGATTATTGACTGTAAAACAACAGTCAATGACTATTGTTGGCTCAAGCTGATGGCACACAGCACTGAAACTAAATTACTTCATAATATCAACCTAAAAACCAGCCCCAAACTGGAATGCAGATAAAAAGCATGGACACAGAGTGTGTGGCAGTGGTTCACGGCCTTTGGAACAGAGATCGATGAGACTCATCCCAGCCTGGCATTACTTACATAAATATTCTTCATGTCTGCTACCTGGCACCTCACTGTGTAGAACTCCTCAGCTGTCTGACTCACATGCTCACAGTCCTGGACAAATGCAAGAGAAAAGCAATGAAATCACTTTCTTTGAGAAGTTAGGAACAATTTAAAAGATAGAGAAGGAACGCTTACCAAAGAAACGACGTTGTTTGTGATGACACCCCCGAACAAACTTTTCACTGTGTTTTTCTGTGAATGAATGAATGAATACTGTCAAGGGAATTTGAGCAAATCCCTAAGTTTTCAAGCTCCCTTCTGCTCCCTCCTAATAACTCACCAGTTCTGGAGACATTTCCTCTATTTTTGTTATTAGATCAGTGAAGAACTCAGTCATGTCTTTCTGCTCTCCAGTGTTCAAGGGTTGCTTATCCATGGTGTAGGTTTTACAGAAAGGCCTTGGGTTGTAGGCCTTGCATTCGCTTTCCTTTGGAGAAAAGACAGCAAACAAAACCAAATCAACCCAAACCCTTTTCTTTTCAAGTCACACAGATGTTCCAAGCACACAAATATGAATATCTGTTTTAAAACAGACAACTTTTACATACAATACGCTTATTAAGCGGGATAGTTTCTTAAATGTTTAAATGTTTCTGCTGAAATGCAAAGCAGTTTTTAACTAATTGATAACCATCATCATGATACCAGTGAGTATATCATTAGTATAGAAGTAGTATTACTAATATCATTAGTAAAGAAGTATTGCCGTGTTTAGTAAATACTTCATAAAATGAAGCATTAAAAGAAAATATCTTGGCTGAAGATGCGACAGGTGCAGCTTCTGCATATCTGTTCAGACATAAAACAAAAATGTGAGAACATCAGCTTGTATTTATGTATTTCTGGACATTGCTGACTTAGATCTTGCCAAGTGCTCAATTCTCATTCAGACTCCTCTATGTTTAATCTAGTTTTCAACAGGATGTGTTTAGCCAGAGAAAAGAATTTGCAGTATAAAGCAGTTCTTTAGAACACATCCCCGTTCCACTGCCTTGCACTCTGGGAATGTAGGATTTATTTACCCTGCTCTCTTTTAAGGATGCACAGCAAGACAGCAACTCCTGTAAATATTGCCTTTTCTAGAATAAAGTCTTTCTTCAAGATTTAAATAGTTCTAAGTCTTGGTATGACTTCATGTTCCTGTATTATGTTCTGCTTATGTGAACACTTAATAATTTCTGTGATTCACGGGAGGCATTACAAGTCAAGATTCTTTTCCCCGTTTGTCTTCAAAGTGATTGTGAATTTCTTACACAAAACCAGTGTCAAGACACTCAACTCTCCTCAGGTTTTTTTTTTTTTCATTATTTCAGAATTGTTTCGGTGTTTTAATAGCAGTGAACACCTGGGAACTGCTTTAATTTTGTTTGGTCCTGGAATGTCAAAATTTTGCTTTATTCCAATGGATTAATCTTTAAATATGGAGCAAGGAAAATGCAATGAATAAATATAATGTATTCTATTTTATTTTATTACCAGGGAAACTCCACCTCCCCAACACTTCTGTAATTCACTGACTCACCTGCACTATGTAGAAAGAATCTCTAAAATAGGGTATTTCCTAAAATAATCTCTTTCACACCTACCATTAGGTACGTAAACATCTTCTGGAGTTCCAGTAGAGTGGTCTTGTGTTTCATATCTTCTGAATACTAACAGAAATTCATAAAAGAAGACTTGATCTTTTTGCTTCTTACTTTCCAAAAACATACATTAAAAAGATGTAACATTGAAATAAAAACCCAATTACTTTATCATGGACCATTAGAAAAATGATTGCGTACACAAACACACAGTCTATTATCTTGCATTTAGAATTTTTATACTTATTTTACACTTTTTTGGGCACGTCAACATTAAACCTGAGGAAAAAAATAACTCTACTTTCTAAAAATTTATTGCAGGTAGAAGCTTTTGGGAAAGTATCACAAAGCATCAGTGGTTTTGGAATATTTTTTTTTTTTAATTCACAGAGATTGTGAGGGTTCTAAACAGCTCTCTCCATAATGCATTTCCTGTGCAGACCAGCAGCTTCTCTTATTTAGCTTTTTATTTGCATTTATAAATGGCAAATGCAGAAGTTACGTGACAAGTACCAGCAATGAACAGAAACAGAAAATTACGAGGTCACTGCCAATTAAGGTGTTGGTTTCACACATGCTATCTGCCCTGCTGCTGATGTCAGGGTCCAAAATGATACCTTTTCCTCTTACAGTAATGAGATAAAAGTGATAATATTGCATTTTCGGAAACTAACCAATGTATGAAAATTTACAGGACCTGCTGTACTTCTGGTAGCACAAGATACATGCTCTGGGACTTTATAAACGTCCACGAAAAAACACTTGTTAACAAAATGACAGTTAACTCAGGAGTTGAGAAACAACAGACAATGCACATCAACCCCAACCTGAATCAACCTACTTGAAAGCAACAGAAATATGACTTTTAGAACATTTGATTTCAATGCCACCTTAAGAAGCCACCACATCAAATATTTAAGAAAGAAATCTCTTCAGACACCAGCAAACGAATCCAACTACACAAAAAGCAGACTAAATGCTGAAGAAATATTCTTCACCTAGATGTAACTTTTAGAAGTCAATCTGTATTTTTTTCAATATCTGCACCGATTCTTGAATGTCCATTTCTACCCAAGCCCCACACTCACCTTTGCAGTGAAAATTGCTTGTCTGGCCTCTGGGATCATGTACAGCTGCTGAATAGTGGAGGCCAAGTAACACGTGGCTCCAAGGTTGGTTAAACCCACAAACCTGCACTCAGCACGAACGTCGTCGTGTGGCCAATAATCCCACTTGTAAGGTGCATGGGAAGCTGTGAAAAGCAGCAATCACACAGGCAGGAAAAGAGTAAATTCAAAGTGCAGCTTGCAAAAACAGAAATACAATGAAAAGCTTGATGTTCACACTAATAAAATGGCACCTGGATACGCATTGTACGTTTACAGGCACGAGGCAGACTGTGCCTGATCTTTAGGAAAATGGATTATATATTCCTCAGGAAAATCTTTAAAATCTTTGGATAAAGCAGCAGCTTTCCTGCCACACCACTCTGGCCTGCAAGGGGCTCACTGTGCTCTCCAAAACACAAGCAAATCAGACTGAAAAAGCCATTTTCTTTTCCTCTAAGCTTTCCATTTCATACCATGTAGTGATGGATTTCTTACACAGGGAGGCACCAGACAAGTTTGGCAGGGCTGAGTGACTCTTTCATGAGCCTTGCTCTGATATGGCTGCCAAGGAATCAGAAGAATGGGAAAGTTCTTCTCGTGTGCCAGCCAGGAAGATGGTAACCAGCTCAGACAATCTTCCTTGGTATCCAAGAAGTTGGACACAGAACTCTGCAATGCTTTGCTATTCATCCCCAGAGATGTCCTTGTCTGAAAACACAACGTGTCCCACAAATAATTCAGTACCTCTGCTGAAGTACATGTTCAGATAAAGAGGAAAAGATTCCCCAAAAATAGGCTGGATTTATTTTACAATCCATAAAAGCTATGTGGGGTTCAAGATTTAAGCTTTAAATCCTTAATTATTTTGTCACACATGAAAGACTCACTAAGGATTCTTCTCAATCCACACTATCAGATGGAAATTCAGGAAACTATTTGGCATCCCCACGTCTTCAGAGACCAGACCTACAAGATGTTCTGTTGCACAACAAATAATGGTTGTAATCTTCATTTTGGCATAGGCACCAAAGCAACTATTAGCCCTGAAGCTCCAAGGAGGGAAGAAAAGAGGTTTAATTCTCCTGTTCCAACAAACCTCAGTGGTGTGACCTCGGGTTACCTGGGCTGGTCAGCCAGTTGAAACAAAGCTCCCCTGCCCTGTTCACCTCCTAAAGAAGGTCATTAGCATGGCAGAGTAATCCAAAATTCCCTCCCTTAACTGCAACCCCTAAATTACAGCACCCTAATTCAGCCTTTCTGATGTAAGGACTCAGCATCTATCACTGCTTAGAGCTCATCAAGCTGTAATTACAAAGCAATCCGTTGACTTCTCTGTACTTCACAGAGCAGCTGGGAGGATCTTCCACCTCCTTCCATCTGACAGAGAGCATTCAGGAATTTGACAAGGACTTTCTCAGGATGACCCTGTGTTCCCCAGCCTGGGATTTTTTAAGTGACTGACTTCATTTGTGTAATAAAATTTTTCCTTCTTCCATATGGATCTTAACTAGAAAGGCAAATTTGAGGCTCATTGGTGTCTATCTTCTTGATTGCTCAGTGTTGTTATAGAAACCAGCTTCTTCTCAGGAAGAGATGAGGAAACTTGAAACCAATCTTGCAATGTTCACATTCTATTTTAAGCAAACTAAAGCTGAGTTTTTTTTGCTCTCAGAATGACCATGCATTTCTCTATATTCCACCTTTTGATCATGTTCCTGCTCCGTCCTTAACACCAGACACGATCTTAAACTTGCTGCAAAGTGAAGCACCTACTCTTTGAACTGAAGGGTTTTACCAATCTTTAAAGAAGCAAAACTCCAAAACACTGCAAGAAATTTTATGAACAACTGAAGATACCTAAATCCACTCTTCAGTAAAATCAACCCAAATGAATTTGAATTGGGAGCCCTCCCTGTTAAGAAACCACATTAAAATCCAAGACAGGATGGAAATTTCTAGTATTTCCCTTAATGTTTCTCCTAAGAAGGATGGAGATGAAGGTTTTTGAAGACTAGTAAGATTAAAGGGGTAACAAAGTGGCCAAGCCCAGTTTCAATAATCTTTGGATCACATCAATGGAATAACAAGCCCTTAAACAAATGAGGTATCACAAGTCCCGGGTGCACATCACAGAGACAGCAGCACCATGCCAGCTGTAATAAAATTAACATTCATGCAAGTGAGAAATACTGGATATGGAGCAGGAGCACTGAGCAGATGGCTCTGGAGAACTTGGGATGGAACAAACAATCCAGAGAAGAGAGCTTGGAAGAAAGTAACAACAGTGGTAAATGTTACAGAAAACTTCAACACCGAGGAATTGCTGAGATTCGGATAGAGGAAAACACTGACTGGAAAAAACAAACGATTGCACCTGGAGAGACAGAGCACGCAATGTGCTCATAGCACATATCCCATATTTTCATAAAATATATTCTTCATAATATTTCTTCTGAGCACAGGAGACCTGGGAAGGCCCCAGGCATATGAGAATAGAACACAAAGCATCATTATGATCAGATTTCTCTTCTGCTTGCTGAATTGTAAGGCACTAAAATCAATTCCACAGATTGTAATAAATTAGAGAACCTCAGGTTAGAGAAATTTAAACTAGGCATGTGAAAGGAAGCCTAGCAAGCTAAAAATGCATAACGAGGATTTGCAAATCACAGATAAAATATTAACAAACTCGAAATTTTGGTGATTTCCATATTATACATAGGAACTGTGATTCCAAAAGGCAGGAAGCATGGAAGCCAAGAGGCACAGCAAAACTGCTTTATGCAGATATCTGGGTACAGACTGAAGTCAACTACAATGATACCAGAGGCTCTGAAAACATGACAGGGCTGTTCATAACTCCAGTACCTCCGTGTGCTTTCTATACTTTGGTTTATGTATAAATATTCCACGGTTTTTGTTAGAAAGGAAAAAGGGAAGTTAAAATCCAGCACAAGAGGGTGAAACATGTAAAATCCAATGTCATTTTACAGGGCCACACACTCTAAATAACCCACATTTTAAGAACAGGTGACACAGAAATTATCATGGGATTTAATTTGGTAGGTGAGCAAAAGACGCCAGCGCTTGTGTGACAGCAGGCCGGGTGATGGGGGATAAACAGCAGAGCTACAGAGTGGAATTCCCAGAGGCCATGAAACACTCCAAAGCTGGCTGTGCCTCAGGTTCTTACACTGCATGTGCTGTGCCATGACCCAGTTGTGGAGCAGCCTGTAGTTTTCCACAGAGCCTTTCACCATTTCCACCAGCAAGTCGTAAGCAGCAGCCCTGGAGGAGTGGGACTTGCACTTTGGCTGTTGTCTGTCCTTCAGACTGGGCAGCAAGAACAGGAGATTGAAGATGTCCCTCAGGAACTCCTGGAGAACAGTTAAATTGGCACATTTAGCAGCCTGAATGTATCCTTAAAAGATAAATCGCGTATTAACCATTTTCTAGGAACTTCTGTAGACTTTCTGGACCTCTATCATGCAGAACTTCCTGACTTGAATACAAGTTCTGAATCACAAATTTCAACAATTTATACTGCATTAAGTGCACTGTAACCATATTATAGTCTGAAGAGGAACATGCCAATTGGAAAAGAATAACAAAATACGATTGGTTTTATGACTGGTAACTTGTCAAACCAGACATGGATTTTCAGTAACTTTGAAGACCAGTCTCTCAAGCTTTTCTTAAGCTTTCCATACATCCAAGCTCCATAAATCTGACCTTTGCACACCTGCATTTTAATTTCCACATCCTCCTGCACACTGCACTCTGTGAATTGAATTCTTACTCTAATTGAATCTGCAAGCTCTCTGTAAATAAAATACACTTATCCAGTAGAACAACAGAAGCAGTCTTTTAAAGTGCTGTCAGCAATGTCACATTTGGACAATCAAATCACCTTGAGGGCCACTTTATAGTGACAGAATAAACAGACAAGATATGAACAACATCATTAGACACCAGGGACTACTTTTCAGCTGAAAAGGCCCAATAATAAGTTTTGTAGGCTCTACAGAAAAAAAAAAATCTGTCTAAATCAGTTTTTACACATTATCTGCCTTTTTGTTAAGACAATGCAATTCTCAAAGATAAAATAAGAGTTTTTTAGCAGCTTCCCCTGTCTCACCACCTTCTCACCTGACAAGCACAGGTGGAATGTAATAATGTTGTAACAGACCTCTGCCACTGCACAGGTGTAGAGTTTAAATGTTACTTTTAGATCAGACTGCCAAGGAACTGGTCAAAATCAGCTGTTGTTAAGGTCTTAAGCCAGTTAATGCTGATCAATAGTAAAAAACATTTAAAGATACAAAAATGAAAATAAATAAAACTGGAAGGGAAAGGATGGAAGAATTCTATCCTGGAATTACACAGGAAGGGAAAGAACTGTATGTGTTGCTTGTTAATAAAGGAATAGATGTGGGTTTGTCCATCATCCTAAGGCTAGAAATAAAATACACTTTCATATATTGAGCCCTGCAATCAAAATGTGGTAAAAAAAGGTCCTGTTTTGATCTCTCAGTGGTCTTGCAGTGTTCTTCTTACCTGGCCTTCCCGAGAAAATTTGAAGGGTGGCTTGTGCTTAATAACACTGGTTGCAAGGCGAAGCAGACCTGTGAGCCCATCATCCTCTATGTTCCCATCCTGATGGTCAAGGATTTCTCTGCTGCACAGGCACAAACAGGGAGAGAAGGAATGTCACAGCTCTGCCCCAGCAGCAACAAACACAATGCAAATTGCAAGTGACGCCCCTGTGGGCAGAGCTCACCTCCGAATGCAGTCAGCAAGGTGTCTGGCCAGCGCATCCAAATCAAGCAGGGTTGTCTGATTCAAAATAAAGAAAATGGAATACAAATGGGAAAGAATTAAGGACTTCTTTTGGAGGAAATTTTATTACTGCACACACAAGAACAGAGATAATTAGAACTCATTTTCGCGCACGTTCTAAGGTAAGTTTTTGAACTTAACTGAATTTAACTCTTTCAGCTTTAATCAAACACTTGATTAGCTCCTCCTTGGAACACACTGGAATTATCAACAATGAATCTCACAGATAATTACAGTATTCCCACCTTCTCTGTGTGTTATAACACCCCCTTATCCCTTCTTGACCCTGCACAGTCACTACCTGAAGCTGCCAAGAGCTACTAAATGCACATCAGAGTAAGCTGGGAGATGGAAAACATCCGAGAGCTGCTCCCAGCAGTTCCCCAGATCGTAAGAAAAAATGTCTGAAGATACAAATTAAAAGCAATAGACAACGGCATGAATGCAAGGCAAACCTACCTGACTTGCATCTTTGACATGAATGTTATCAATAAGTTTGCACAGCAGCCAAAAATACTCCTTACAACCAGGGCGCAGCACAGCTTCCTCTTCATAATCCTCTATCTGTGGAAAGAAATTGCTTTTGTTCTGAAGTAGAAGACAAAATAACTGTATTAAAAAAACCACAGTGAAGCCAGTAACTGTGTTATGGAGTATTACTTTCTTCAAGCCTCTAAGGTAAGTATAAGAACAGCGTGTTTTACAATGGTAACAGTGTATGTTCACTTTTTCTTCTGTAATATTTATTAATTTTCTTCAAAAATTGTCAGGATGACCTGCTTGACCTGTAAAACATTTGTAGGATACTGTGGAGTTCATCCCACCCACTGCAAATCACGAAAATATTCAGGATTAGACTGCACAAAACATGAGAACCTTGAGCTGATTTCAATTAGTTAATACATCTCGAATTTTAAACTCTCCTGAAAAAGAGATAAACGTTGCAAAATCTTCTGTAGCTTGTTCTAATTTAACTCTTTTTTAAAAATATCTGTGTACATGGACACAGAAATTTAAGAACAAGAGCACTTCCTAAAAGCTGTTCTTCATTTCTCCAAGCAAAGCCAAGCAGTAAATTACTGCAGTGTCACAATTTAACCACTTTTGGAAAAGTTTCTGGAAACATCTAAACCAGAAGCCTTCATATCCCTGTGTACGTGAAACAGTACGTCAGACACAATGATAACGGGCTACCATTTGTAGGTTTTACATTAAAAAAGTGTA